>NC_056681.1:102812806-103050306 GCF_018350215.1 Panthera leo
CAACGGCCTCTCCCTGCAAATGCGGTTTTGCATCAGCATGTGAAGCATAAAACTCCCCACACATCTCTGGTCAGGATGGCACCTCGTTCCCCAACATGAACTTTTGAGATAGATTCAGATATCACTAAAGTGTCCTCAAAATTGAACACAGATGTAAAGAAGAAGACTGTTTTATGTAGTTCTTTTACAATGTTACAAAATTCAGCTGCTTGGGACTGGTCCACAGATAGAGCTGATTTGATGGAACTTGATGTGTCCAGCACCAGCCCCATGGTGGGAAGCCCACACTGTTGGACCTTTCTCCCTGGACTTCCTTAAGCCCTTTGTGTCTACAAAACGGGTGTAAAAAAAAATCTGCTCTATTAATGTCACAGAACTGGTTAGAAATATAAATGAGAAGAGATGAGAAGGAGTATGTAAGTGCAAAAGCCATCATGCAAATACAAGTTACTTCATTATAACAATGTTCCTTTGTCCCAGTGAAGGGATCTCTGACTCAAGAGTCTGTTTGTTCATGTGTTTGTTCATTAGTTGACTCATTCATTCACACAGTTCTGATGTGCCAGGCGCTATGTTGGGTGATGGTGCTAAGATAACTAATAACTAATATGTAATAATCACACTAATTAATAATTCGGGGTGGGGAGACATGTAGATGGCTGTGCTTCCATGTGGGAGGAGGTGCAAGTGTTATGGAAGAGGCACTGTGGATACACAGACAAGGACAGGGTGTCCAGAAAGGTTTTCAGAAAAGAAATATATATGGGTACACGGATGTCCACATAAGTAACAACAACAACAACCACCGCCAGAATAAAACAACCTCCATGCTCATCAACAAGGGAGTAGTTAAATAAATTATGGTCCATTCATGCACTGAGGCAATTGCCATAAACAATGAGAGGCCCATGAGTACCTACATGGAAAGATCTACAAGTCTTGGTGATCTATCTATGTGTATATGTACATATGTGAGTATACTTAAGGGAGAAAGGCCTAGAAGGAAGTGAACCAATGGCTCACATTGTGTGTGACATCTGTATGGAGAGTGAATGTGTGGAGATTCAAGGGAGACTTGACCATTTTGCTTTGGTATGTAACCATGGTTTGAATGTCTTACAGTGAACATGTGTTCACATATTACTTGTGTAACAAAAAGGCTGAAATTAATCTGCACGTGTCTTATCACTCCAATTTGAAGGAAAATAATTTATATACATACATCCACCCAAGGGTATATATTCACAGAAAAAGTTTGAAAGGAAACACATCAGTGTTTTCGTCATAATTATAAATGTGTAATGAGATGTAAAAATACTTTCTGAATTTTCTACATTTTAAACATGGAAGCATTTAATAGTTATGTAAAATAAAGTTAAAAATCTTTTCATTTTGAAGTAATTATGGATTCACAGAAAGGTGTAAAGAAATATAGGGGGAAGTTGGGGCACCTGAGTGGCTCAGTCGGTTAAGCATGTAACTTCGGCTCAGGTCATGATCTCCCGGTTTGAGTTCGAGCCCCGCATCAGGCTCAGAACCTGGAGCCTGCTTCAGATTCTGTGTCGCCCTCTCTCTCTGCCCCTCCCCCACTCATGCTCTCTCTGTCTCTCAAAAATGAATAAACGTTAAAAAAAATTTAAAGAAATATAGGGAGAAGTTTCATGTATCCTTCACCCTACCTCCCCAATGTTAACATCTTATATAACCATAGCACATTGTCGAAACCAGGAAATTGACATTCGTACAAGCTTACTTAGATTTTACCAATCATACGTAGACTCGTTTGTGTGTGTGTGTGTGTGTGTGTGTGTGTGTGTGCGCGCGCGTGTGCGTGTGCATGCATGTAGTTTTATGTAAGTTAATCACATATGCAGCTTAACAGTTCCATGTCATTTTTAAAAACACGCTATTAGGCTACAAACTGCTCTATTTCTTTCTTTTTTTTTTTTTTTGACGTTTATTTATTTTTGGGACAGAGAGAGACAGAGCATGAACGGGGGAGGGGCAGAGAAAGAGGGAGACACAGAATGGGAAGCAGGCTCCAGGCTCTGAGCCATCAGCCCAGAGCCCGACGCGGGGCTCGAACTCACGGACCGCAAGATCGTGACCTGAGCTGAAGTCGGACGCTTAACCGACTGAGCCACCCAGGTGCCCCCAAACTGCTCTATTTCTATTTTACTCCTATCTTCTCTACCAAAGAAAAAAAATCTTCAAGTTAAAAAAAAGTAAAATAAAAATTGTAGTGAACTTGAAACCCAAGATAGGTTGTAGTTCTAAGAGTATACCACCATTTAGAAATAAATCAGATCTCCCATCACAGACAAATTATATACAGCCTTGGATATGAAAAAGATTTTGCAGATATCATCACAGAAACATACTTCTACTTTCTAAGAAAACACAAATGAGGAAAAGTTGCAGAGGAACAGAGACAGATTTTGTCCCTAGTTTCATCAAATGCTACTGATCCTGGTAAGGACAGGATCACTGAGAGAGAGAAATCCGTAGCAAAACTTAAGACAGGGTTATCAACGGGCGCCTGAGTGGCTCAGTCAGTTAACTATCTGACTTTGGCTCAGGTCATGATCTCACAGTTCCTGGGTTCAAGCCCCACATCGGGCTCTCTGCTGTCAGCACAGCGCTTGCATCTGATCTTCTGTCTCCCTCTCTGCCTCTCCCCTCGCCCCCCCCCCCCACATGCACCCTCTCTCTCTCTCAAAAAAAAATAAACATTAAAAAAAATGGGGGGGGGAGAGAGAGCTATCAAACTGGTGCCTGTAAGAATGCAGAAAACTGTCACATCTAGGAGTTAGGCTCACCAACAAATCAGGTCTGATTTCAAGATGAGTTCCAAGCTGGTTTCCAGACATTCTGTGATAGTTATTAGCCCAAGGTATCGAGAACATCTCAGAAGATAAGTTGCAGAAATAAATGGGGTGAAAAAGAAAACAAAGCAGATTTACTAGTGGTTAAACAGTGGCCAAGAAAGTTGATTTAATGAACTGATGTCAACTCAGAGGCTGCCTTTATCAACAGACCACTGGACTCTGCCCTTGGTTAGAATAAAATCTAGATTTTCATCAACAACTTGAAAGAGACACAAACAGCAGCTGGCACAAAGCAGGAGGATGATTTGTTAACCAACGAGGGAAATGAGGTTCCAAATGGCCTCAGTGGGCTGAGTCAATGGCTTAAATTTTTGTAAGGATAAATGGTAGGCTGAAATTCCAAAAATAATATATACACAAGAAATAGGAGAGCTCTGGGGCACCTAGGTGCCTCAGTTGGTTAGGCATCTGACTCTTAAAAAAAATTTTTTTTTAAATGTTTTATTTATTTTTAAGACAGAGAGAGACAGAGCATGAGTGGGGATGGGGCAGAGAGAGAGGGAGACACAGAATCTGAAGCAGGCTCCAGGCTCTGAGCTGTCAGCACAGAGCCCGACGCGGGGCTCGAACTCACAAACTGTGAGATCATGACCTGGGACAAAGTCGGACGCTCAACGGACTGAGCCACCCGGGCGCCCTGAGGCATCTGACTCTTGATTTCAATTCAGATCATGATCTCACAGTTCCTGAGTTCAAGCGCCGCATCAGGCTCTGTGCTGGCAGCCTGGAGCCTGCTTGGGATTCTCTCTCTCTGTCTCTCTCAAAATAAATAAATAAACATTAAAAAAAAAAAAAAAAGAACCAGGAGAGCTTTGACTTTGGAGTAACTGATGAGATAAAAGACCTAAGGATTTCAGTTAACCTCAAACTATTAGCCTTCATCAAAAAAGTCATGCAAACTGCATTACCAAGAATATTGTGTCCAAAACACATTACTGCGGCCTCCCCTGAACTTATGCGTGTCTTTTCAAAACAACACCGGGGCACCTGGGTGGCTCAGTTGGTTAAGCATCTGACTTCGGCTCAGGTCATGATCTCACCGTTCATGAGTTCGAGCTCCGCATCAGGCTCTGTGCTCACATCACGGAGCATGGAGCCCACTTAGAGGTCTGTGTCTCCCTCTCTCTTCGCCCCTCCCCTGCTCATGCTCTGTTTCTCTCTTTCTCTCAAAAATAAAATAAATATTCAAAACAACACCAACATCACTAAACTCTCTCAGAAAACAGAGATGGTAGGGATACTTCCTAACTAGTTTTATGAGGTCAACAATACCCTGATACCAGAATCTGACACTACAAAAACAAAATTACAGCCCATTTCCCTCATAAGCATTTTTGTACAATAAGGAATTTAGCTTTTGTCCCTTATAATTTCCTGAGTGACAGGAGTGGCTTTGTTACACTAATGAGGTGACTCACAATTGGCCCCTACAGAAACTGGTCAAGAGAATGACCAGCCATGTGATAAGAGGGTTGAGGAGTCTGGAGATTGTGTTCAATCACATGGCCAATGGTTTAGGCTTTTTCTTTTTTTTTTTTTTTTTAAATGTTTGTTTATTTTTGAGAGAGAGAGAGAGAGAGACAGAGGGCAAGCAGGGGAGGGGTAGGGAGAGAGGGAGACAAAGAATCTGGAGCAGGCTGCAGGCTCTGAGCTGTCAGCACAGAGCCCAATGCGGGGCTCAAACCCACAAACCATGAAATCATGACCTGAGCTGAAGTCGGATGTTCAACCAACTGAGCCACCCAAGTGCCCCCACATGGCCAGTGATCTAATCAGAAGTGCCTATGTAAGGAAACCTCCACAAAAAAAATCTGCTCCCCAAAGCTTAGTAGAGTGGCCTTTTCCTGGATCTGCCAGGAGGGTGAAATACCCTAATTCAAAGAGGAGAGGGCACAGAAGCTCTGCATTGAGGACCCTCCCAGATATCACCCAAGGCGTATGTCTTGTAACAAAACTGTAATCATTAAGTATTGTAAATATTTCCTGAGTTCTTATGATCATATGATAAAAAAATACAATTTTTGGCAAAGTGAGAATAGAAAGAAACATCTTCAACCTAGTGAAAGGCATTGTCCCAAACACAGTTTGTTTCATACTTGGTGACTGGGACAGACACATCCACTCTCCCCACTTTTATTCGGCATTGTGCTGGAGTCTTGGCCACTAAAATAAGGAAAGGGACAGAGATAAAAAGACAAGGATTGGACAGATAGACGTAAAACTGTCTCTACTTGCAGGTGACATGTCTACATAGAAAATCCAAGGAATCGGGGCGCCTGGGTGGCTCAGTCGGTTAAGCGTCCGACTTCAGCTCAGGTCATGATCTCACGGTCCGTGAGTTCGAGCCCCGTGTCGGGCTCTGTGCTGACAGCTCAGAGCCTGGAGCCTGTTTCAGATTCCGTGTCTCCCTCTCTCTGACCCTCCCCTGTTCATGGTCTGTCTCTCTCTGTCTCAAAAATAAATAAACGTTAAAAAAAAAAATTAAAAAAAAAAAAGAAAATCCAAGGAATCTACAAAACAACAACAATAAAGCCCTCTTAGAATTAATACATCAATGTCACAAGGTTGTAGGATGTAAGATCCACATACATAAATCCATTTATTTTCTATATACTAATAGTAAACAATTGGGAAATGAAATCAAATGTGCTACTTACCAACACCAGCAACATAAAATATTTAAGAATCCCTTTAACAAGTGACCTATAAGACCTCTACATCAAAAACTATAAAAAAATTCCTGAGAGAAATTAAAGGAGACCTAAATAAATGGACAGTGTGTGTTCTGGGACAAGAAGTCTCCATATCATTAAGATGCGATCTCTCCCTAAATTGATCTAGAAATTCAGTACAATTGCAGAAGTGCCTCGTTGGCTCAGTTGGTTAAGCATCTGACTCTTGATTTTGGCTCAGGTCATGATCTCATGGTCGTGACATCGAGCCCCACTATGCTGGGTGTGAAGACTGCTTAAGATTCTTTCTCTCCCTCTGCCCCCTAAGCCCTCGCTCCATGCGCATGCACTCTCCCTCTCTCAAAAAAAAAAAAAAAAAAACCAATAAAAAAAAATACAGTTGCGGGGTGCCTGGGTGGCTCGGTTAAGCGTCCGACTTCAGCTCAGGTCATGATCTCGCAATCTGTGACTTCAAGCCCCGCGTCAGGCTCTGTGCTGACAGCTCAGAGCCTGGAGCCTGCTTCGGATTCTGTGTCTCCCTCTCTCCATCCCTCCCCTACTCACACTGTCTGTCTTTCAAAAACGAATAAACGTTAAAAAAAAAAATTGCAAACAAAATCACAACAGACTCTTGCAAAACCGTCAAGCTGATTCTAAGATTTATATGAAAATAGGCAAAAGACCTGAAGTGACACTTCACCTAAAGGATACGTGACTGGTCTATAAGCACGAGAAAAAAATGAAATTTTTTAGGGAAATGAAATGCAAATTAAAAATTTACCATTTCACATCCACTAGGGTGTCTAAAATGAAAAAACTAACCATAGCAAACGTTGGCAAGGATGTAGATAGGGCATCTGGAATGCTCATCCACTGTTGCTAGGAATAGAACTTGGTGTAACTTCAGAACACAGTTTGGTGGTTTCTTTAAAAGTTAAACATATACCTAGTATTCGATCCAGCAATTCTTCTCCCAGGTATTATCCAAAACAAAATAAAAACGCATGTCTCCCAAAAAACTTGCACACAAATATCTGTAGCTGCTTTATCATAGCTAACTCCTATAAACATCCCAAACGTTCACCACACAGACAAACAAAATGTAGCATATCCATACCATAACAGTGCTATTAGCAGTGAGCACAAAGTACTCCTACAACAACACGGATGAATCCCAAAAATGTCACATTGAGGGAAAGAAGCCTGAGACAAAAGAATATACACTTCGCGACTCCATTTATTTAATGTTCAAGAACTAGCAAAACAGGGGCGCCGGCCTGGGGGGCTCAGTTGGTTAAGTAATCCGACTCTTGATTTCGGCTCAGGTCATGATTTCCTAGTTCGCGAGATCAAGTCCCGTGTTGGGCTCTATGCTGACAGCGAGGAGCCTGCTTGGGATTCTCTCTCTCTCCCTCTCCCCGGCTAGCTAGCGTGCACTCTCTCAAAACAAGTAAATAAACATTAAAAAAAAAAAAAAAGAACTAGCAAAAGTAATCCGTGATGACAGATATCAGTACACCATTGTCTATGAGAGGTGGGGACTGATGGGAAGGGAGCCTGAGGGGCATTCTGAGGTGATGACAATGTTCTATGCCTTGATTGAAGGGGTGGTTACATGCGTGTCTACATTTACCAAAACTCACTGAGTTGTGCATTTAAATTCTACACAACTTAACGGTATGTCAGTTTCACCTCAATAAAAACAAATGTCTTTACAGCTACCATCCTAGAAGGGGTAGGGTGTATTTTCCAAATTGACTTTGAAACTAAAAAGTAGCTTGATTATCAGCTTCTTGGGGAGACTCAAAAATAATTCAGATGGAGGGAGAGAAAACCATAATATTCCTCGTGGAGTCAGGAGTTAGGAAAATGATCCAGAGATAAAACCGAGGGGCTGGCATTCATTTGCTGGTCTATTCTTGCCATGAATATTCAGTGAGTGCTTCTATGAGTCAGGCACTGCCTTGGGACAGACAAAGTCCTTGTCCTTGCTGAGCATATACTCTCTGAGAAGACAGACAAGGAAGCTACAGAAATAAATAGGGTGATTATAGACTGTGGCGAGTGCAACACATGACTGGGAGTCCATAAAGAGGTGGGAAGGTCCGAAAATAGTTGAATGACCAGGAAAGGCTTCCCAGAAGAAGTAACATTTGAGTTGTGTCATGGGGCAGAGGGCAGAGGGCAGAACAGTGCAGGCAGACAGAAGAAAGGATGCAAAGGTCCTGAGGCAGGAAGGAGGGCAATGTGTCTGAGGAAATGACAGACAATCAGGATGACCGGTGCTTAATAAGCAGGGAGGAGAAGGTGCGTCGGGGTGGGTTGGAGAGTCGGGCGGAGGCCAGAGCTCACAGGGCCGATGGGCAGGGACAGGAATGAGTCTGAGTGACAGTCTAAGATGACAGGGAGCCACTGAGGAGGATGGATTGGAGTGGGGACAGGGCTGGAAGCGAAGAGACCAGTTAGGGAGCTACTTACTGCACTGGTAGGGTGCTGGCAGCGGTGTGGAGCAGGGAAGGAGAGAAAACAGATTCGGGATGCACCGTAGAAGCAGAATGGACAGAACTTGCTGATGCATTTGGCATGAAGAATGAGAAAGAGGAAGGCTGGGCCAATGGTGATACCATTTACTAAGATGGGGAATTCTGGGGCAAAGTGAGTGTGGAGAGGAGCTGGAACAGGAGTTTCATTTTAAGATACTTACGTACCAGCAAGTGAAAATGCCAAGGAGGCACTTGGATACGTGAGCCTGGACCTCAGAAGAGAGGGCTGGGCCAGGACACAAAGCCCAAGGCCACCGTTGCACAGATAGTATTGAAGCCAAGGACAGAGAGGAACTCTCCCAGGGTGGCGGGACTGTCTCAGAGTGAAAAGAAGTGGGTCCAGGGATGTGCCTGTCAAGGGCAGAGGAGAAGCGGTGGGGTGGGAAGGAAGCCAGGAAGACTGTTGCCAGAGGTTCACCCCTGTGTTCTCAGAACCTAGAACAGCCCCTGGGATACAGCACTCCCTGGCAAAATGGTCGCTGAATGCATGAAGAAAGGAAGGATTTGGGGGTGGTGCCCTTGCCAGATGTTGCTGAAAAGATGCCATGAGAGAAGCCAGAGAGGAGTCCACCGGCTTTCGTAGCACGGGAAACAGCAAGGGCATTGACTCCAAGAGCCTTTTCAGGGAGGTGACGGGAACGAAGCCGAGATACTTCCATTCGGATGGGAATCAAGATGACCACTGTCAGCGGGGCCACAATCCACAATGACTCAGTCATCCCACAGCAGTGCCGCGTGACCAGTGGGGTTCCCTGCTGTCAAACCTCACATCAGGGGTCTTCGCGTCAAGTGGTTTCCTGAAGTGCATGGCCTGCCAGGCCAGCCAAGCACCAGCTGCAATGGGAGGTATGAGCAAGACTCCCACTGCCCGGGCTCAGGGACTCCGGCCACTTCGCTAACTTAAACCACAGACACCCTTCAGGGCATTCACCCACTTCCCAGCCCTGGCCTGTGAATTCTCACTCCCGGGGTTTCTTTTCCACGTACCCTCACCTCAGCTGCCACACCTGTGTTTCATTCTCTTCTATCCGCTGCTAGTGCAAGGCAGTGGTCACCAAACTTGTGATCCCTCTCACTATTAGAAAGGAAGCAATAAATAAGTCACACGACTCGGACTTACCAGGCACAGTTAGAACAGAAGGGGATTTTTCTGGCTGTTCATTAACACGGCTGCTGTTCTGAACCCAGAAAATGTTGACGGGCTCAGGAGGGCCCACGGCCTGACAGGTGAGGTTGAAGGCTGTGTTTCTTGTGACATTCATGCTCTCAGGCTGTCTAGTAAAGTGAGGAAGTCCTAGGGAGAAAGAGTTCAGTGAAAGAATGTTTCAGATCTTCAAGCAAAGGCAGAGCCCCAAGGGGAATGGAGACTGTTCTAGAACTTGGCAATAGATTTCTTTATATACCACCTCTGGTCTGAAATGGCTAGTTTGCACCTTCTGAAAGTTGGCTGAGAAAGAATAGAAGCTAATTCTTACCCAACTAGCTCCAGCTGGCTTTCTAGGACACTTTCTCAAAGGGGTTATGATGGTGATTCAGAACTGGTTTTACCAGAAGGGAGGCCTGGCGGTGTTGAAATCAGGCATTATTCCAACTCCTGGGACAGGCTGGCACGTTTTTCAGTGTTTCTTACCAAATTACACATGGAGTGAAAACAAAGCCACGTAATAGGTCCACCTGTTTTTGAGGACAATCCACTGCGTGTGTCCCTTTAAGATGAATGATAATGAATTTCAACATCTGTACACTTGCACAGGGCTTATACAGGGCTGGCCATTTTTCAAAGTGCATTCTAATGATAACAGTGCAGACACAGTTACATACTTCCACTCCTAAGATCTTTGACTGTGATTCAGAATCGAGGCCATAAGGACGGGAACTTTAGAAATACCTCAGAGAAAGCCAGTGACTACGTACTTGGAGCATATGCTAAAAAATTAACAAGTCAAGTTAACTGTCCAGGCACTTAAACCATGTTCTTTGAGGATTGGGAACTCACAGATCTGGTCCCAGAAGGAATGATGTGGGAGTGGCATAATGGGCTTCTTTATTCCTATTTCAAAGTTTTGCAAGACTCCATTTGGACCTAATGTGATCCTGCCCTGGGCATTTTGTTGGGATTCTGACAAGTTAAATGTCCTCTCAACATTTTCCCAACATTTACAGCAAATGTAGGAACACTACCATCCTCCACACCCCCCACTTTCCCCTAGGGCTGGTGCTGACATAACCCTGAGGAGGCATTAGCTGTCCGGCCTGGGATGGGCCTAGAGCAGAACGCTAACACAGACTCCTCTGAGGGGCCTCCCCACCTCAGGCCTCCTGCAGCATTAGTGGGTATGAGGTTTAGGTTTGCAAAAGGATGGGTAGCAGAGGACGCTTTCCTTGTGGGACAGTTCTGGTTGAACTTCCCTGAAAAGCCAACCACTTGTTTTTTCTAAAGCCTGTGGTAAGGCGGGTCAGGAGAAAGTAGAAAAGAAAGGTGTTTGGGTGCTTCTGCTGGCAGGGGTATCTCAGAAAGCCAAGATGCAAGGGCCCTGGAGGCAGCCCGTGGGCTGGTGAGGAATGACAGCTTGTGGTGAGAATAGAGGTGCTTCCTCCTTGAAGGCTTCCTCGACAGGCACCGCCATTGCAGAACCAGGCATGCGCCCCAAGACCCGGGGCCTTGGGACCTGGGCTCACCTAGCCATCAGCTCACATCCCCTACTGCAGTTCAAGTTCCTTGAGGGCAGAGACCGCCTTCTTCTAGTCGACGTCTCATTCGGACCCACACTGAGCCCGTCTTATGTCACATCATGGAACTGCACTGAAACATCTACCTGACAAATCCTAGGGCCCAAAATGAGTCCCAGATTGAGCTGCTGACCCAGTTCAGGAAAACCACTCACCCTCCTGGCTTCACCATCCACATGTACCGATGTTGAATAATAGGCCAATCATCCCTAAACCAGGCGAAGGGTACCTGGTGCCAGCACTGAGAACCGGATAATGGAATGCATACCGCTTCCAGAAAAGTCTCCAGGCTTCTAAACTGTAAATAACCTGAGGACAAAGGAGTCCATAATCTGTTTTTTATCTCAGCCCTATTGCTCAGAACAGAGCTAAAACTTTGAGAATTGAATTCACGCCATTTATTTATTATTACCTAAAGTCTAAAAAGAGGATCACCTTATAAAATGTCAGTGCTTATGAATTTGCAAAGTTTGATTACAGAGTTATAAATGAGCATGCTAAACTCTAGAGTTTTATATGCAAAGCGATAAATACAGGTCACTCTGTAGCCTCTGGACTTACCCTGCACCTCGATGTAGATGGGGTCAGACACAATCTCTTCGTTGTTTATTTTCATCTTACAGGTATATGAACCATTGTCTGAACGCTGCACACTGGTTATGCTTCAAAGAAAACACATAGAGATATTTACACTGAATACCCTTTGAGTTTCTGCTATAGGAACAGAACATTCTTCAACCTGTTTATCATATGCTCTGAGTGTTAATCTTCTGTGTCAACGTGGCTAGGTCATGGCATCTAGATATTTGGCCAAATATTACTCTAGATGTTTCTGTGAAAGTATTTTTCAGATGTGGTTAACATTTAAATTTTTTTTTTTTACATTTATTTATTTTTGAGAGATAGAGAGAGACAGAGAACAAGTGGGGGAGGGGTGGAGAGAATGAGACACAGAATCCGAAGCAGACTCCAAGCTCCGAGCTGTCAGCACACAGCCCGACGCGGAGCTCGAACTCACAAACTGCGAGATCATGATCTGAGCCGAAGTCGGACGCCCAACTGACTGAGCCACCCAGGCGCCCATATGTGGTTAACATTTAAATCAGTAGACTCTGAGTAAAGATTACCCTTCACAACACGGGTGGGCCTCATCCAGCCAGCTGAGAGCCATACTTATGAGCAAAGACTGAGGTCCTCCAAGGAAGAGGGAATTCTGCCTCTAAACTGCTTTCGGACTCAAGACTATAATATCAACTCTTCCCTCGGTCTCCAGCTGATGCCCTGCCTGTTTCAGATTTGCCAGCACCCACAATCACATTAGCCAATTCCTTAAAATAACTTTCTCTCGTTCCTTCTTTGGTTCTGTTTTTTCTGAAGAAACATGACTAACACATATGCTGTCCCTCCTCTTGCCTTCTATGGAAGGCTCTGTACCACGGTTCTCTATGTTGGGGTATTGCCCCATCAAGGCATTTTGCTGCAAATTTGTAGGGTTGGTTTTTTTTTTAATTTTTTTTAATTTTTTTTTTTAATTTTTTATTTTTGAGACAGAGAGAGAGCATGAACAGGGGAGGGTCAGAGAAAGAGGGAGACACAGAATCCGAAACAGGCTCCAGGCTCTGAGCTGTCAGCACAGAGCCCGATGTGGGGCTCGAACCCATGGACCGCGAGATCATGACCTGAGCCGAAGTCGGACACTTAACCAACTAAGCCACCCAGGCGCCCCTGTAGGGTTGCTTTATGTGGGCACAATAACTAGGAGGCACCATGATTTTTAGGGGCTAGGGGCAACTGTTCCATAACCCAAATGACTTTCTGAGACTAGAACCCAATTCCATTTACAGACACACAAAGAATTTGTCTGGTCTTAATATCCACCTAATTCCCAGGACTGCAATTACCTGAAAATGGGTGCTGCCATCCCTTTGTCCTGTTTGGAACTTGGCCATGACTCAGATCACGGACAGCACCTCCCTATTTGCGGCTGCCACGTGCGTGAGGGGCGTGCCACGGTACAAGTCCCTGTGTATTCTATGATCTCTCCTGGAGTGGTCATGCCAGGCATCTACATGTTCACGTTCATATTATTTTATTATAGATCACCTTTCTTTCGTTTTCCTTATACTATAGTTTGAACACTACATGTTGTAAAGTATCTGCTATAAACAGGTGGCCTTAGCTCTAAGAGCTTCAGAATCCTGCTTTCCACCCTTCAGACATGTTTACACACAAGAAGTTAGGCAAAACCTGCCCTTAGCTGGGTGTGGGAAGGGGTGAGGGCATAAGGAACTCTTTGAAATGCCCTCAAATGCTCTCAAAGGGGGGGGACACCTTCACTGACCCAAAGGCACGGATTTCTTCTACTGCGCTCATCAGACAGAGCAAAGGCTGTGGCTAGAGAAAGAAAGTAAAAGAAGAAAACTGGAGGGGTTCATCTTCCTTTCTAGTAGCTTGTTCCCTGATACAACTTATCTATCCCAAAGCAAAATAAGACCCATCCCTCAACCCATCAAGGCCTGAAGCTTAATGCTTCAAAGAGACCAGGAAGCTGGCAAGGTCAGAGGGGACGCCATCTTGGCCCACAGGTGGCAGCCGCCAGGATATACAAACAGCACAGCGGCATCAGGAGCCAATTTGCCACAGCAAGGCCCCTTGGACTTGAGGTTGAACACACGGTTTTGAACACACGGTTTTCAGAACAAACATAGAACATTTTAAATTACAACTTCTCCCCAGTGATACCATGTTGCAGTTCCCTTTTAGCTTCTGATAAAGAGTAAGTAAAATACACATCAAGAATGGTGTCAATCAGGGGCCCCTGGGTGGCTCAGTTGGTACTTCGGTTCAGATAATGATCTCGCGGTCCGTGAGTTCGAGCCCCACATCGGGCTCTGTGCTGACAGCTCAGAGCCTGGAGCCTGCTTCCGATTCTGTGTCTCCCTCACTCTCTGCCCCTCCTTGCTCGCGCTCTGTCTCTCTCTGTCTCAAAAATAAATAAACATTAAAAAAAAAAAAAAAAAAAAAGAATGGTGTCAATCAGAATGAGGAGAACCAGAGCTGCTTGGGTTAATATTACCTCCTTACTGTTCCCAAGGCCCAATAATGTGACTATCGTCTGTCACCTGCACTTTCTGATGTGCCAATCTGAGCAGTGCCCCACTGACTCAGAATACTTTGCCTTCCCCTTTCCCCTCACTCCTGTGCAGGAGTGATATAATTTTGGAATTGCACCTGATGAACGGAAGTTGGACTTGGGGAGGACTCGGGATTTCAAAGAAAGGCCAGATCTCTCCATGCTTTAGGGCAGGACTGAAGGTCACAATGTCTAGAGGTCACTGGGAGAACATGGAAAGACACTTCACAGGACAAATATCTCCAAATAAGGGGTTAGCTGACCCTCCTCTAATAAATCTCCCTGGATGTCATGGTGGCAGGAAGAAAGAGGGAGAGAAGCAGGTGTCTAGAATGGTGCCCGGACCAGCATGAGTATCAGCCAGGGGCTGAATGGTGCACCTGCTTCTAGGAGCTCTTGAAGATTCTGCATGGCTGAGCAGTCTAGTTTTCTTTGCAGTTCAAAAACAAACCAACAAACAAAAAAATAAAACAAAACAAACCAAAAAACAAGGTCATGGCTACCAAAGAGGGGGTCCTTTCCACATATTTCACAGGTTCATTTTAGAAGAGGAGTCATTGTCTTGAGGCCAGGCCCAGGAGCTGGACTGATGATAAGATCTGATAGGCTGAGGACAGCTGTGCCTCTGAAGACCTGGCTCTGGCTCAGGGTCCAGAAGCCCAGTGTTGCAGCAGCCTTGTCACATGACTTAGGTAGTCAGGAGCCAGAATGCAAGTGAGGGCCACAGAGGGATGCAGGGCAAGGCCGAGGAAGGCAGCCCAAGGATGCAAAGTACCCCTGTGTGCGTTGGGGGCGGGGGGGATGGACGACTGAGAAACTATCGGGTGGAAGTAATAGTTTAGCAGCACAGCTTGGACTTCAGAAATCAGACGCAAAGGGCATGAAAAGTCTAGGAGCATCTTAAGCCAACCAGCAAGGAAGGAAAATTCAACCAGGAGGAGAAAAGGAGAGCTCAAAGGAAACATGATCAAAACTTTGTCTTTAGTCATTCGTATCAGGAAGAGGTCAGCAATCGCCTGGGGAGATGGGTTACGTGCCTGCATTAATTAGCAAGTCCAGACCCAGATTTTCCACAAATAATTCTACATGTTGCTTCCTAGACATGCAAGTAAAGGCTGCCATGCTGAGAGCAGGGTGGGGGGTGACGTGGAGAAGAGTTGCTGTCCCCAACTTCTCCCCTTTCCTAAAGGAAACAGCAGGTGCAGTCTCTAGAGGCTCCCCAGTGAAGGCTCTGAGCTCAGAATAGCAATCTAGGCATTCCAACAACTGAGTAAGAGGAGTTCCAGAAAGAACACAGGAAGGAAAGCATAATTCAAGAAAATGCCCCAGGGCTGGATTCTAGGTCTTTCTTAACCAGGCCTGTAGGTGGGCAGCACAGTGGAAGAGAAAAGACCCACCAAGACCACCCATCTCTCATCAGGAGGTGTCACAACTCCAAGATAAAGTGGAGGTCCAGAAGCTTCCAGAGAGAAGTAAAGTGAGTCATTCACAAATGAATCAGAACCCCACCACACTTCTCAAGAACACATCTGGGGGCAAAAAGGAAATATATCAATGACTTCCAAATGACAACAGGAAATTATTCTTTTTGAGTTCTGTATCCAGACAAGCTACCTCAATGTGAGGATAGAAAACACAATAGCATTTTCAGACATGCAAGGTCCATGCTGGTGGAGGATGGGCTCTGTGCCAAAGCGAAGGAGTAAAAGCCAAGAGGCGGGGTTGGGGGCGGTGCGGAACCTGGGCTCCAGAAGGAAATAGGAGAAACAAGAGTTAAGATGACAGAGCTGTACCCCAGACCTGGGGAGCAACCTGCCCAGACTGGAGCAGGAGAAGGACAGGACAGGCATCTCCTAGGAAAAGATCAGGCCTGGTAATCGCATCACTTTGAGAGGAGATGTATGTAGAGTTTAGGGACAAATGAGAGTGACACTTAGAAAATTGAGCAAACTAACAAGCAAGGAAACTATTAAACTGAGGACAATCAAAGAGCTGTGAAGAAGTAAGATGTAACCACAGCCTACTGTATGACTCAGCTGAAAACAGCATTTACATAGCCACAAAAAACGTGAAGTCCTGGGTACCGATTTAACCAGAGTTGTAACGTTCTATTAGATGAACTCCAGGCTAGGCGCGCGCGCACACACACACACACACACACACACACACGAGTCATAAGGATTGAATACCTACAAAAGATACCCAAGAAGTGGATAAGCACAGCTCCTCGTTGGGGAAGGGCTGGAGGCTGGAGCAGAAGAGAGGATTTTTGAACAGTTGGAGTATTTTGCCACGTGTATGCACTGCTTTAAAAAAGGTATAAAAATTGTGTCAGATTCTGGTCAAATACAAACATCTGAACCGGGGAAAACCAAAGCCACCATACAGACTCAGCCACCGCGTCTAGACAGGAACCACCTGGACAGAGCCCCAGGGCTCTTTGCATCTGCAAAAGCCCATCACACCAGGGTGGCCTCAGCTGGGTGAGTCGCAGTACGTCCTGTAAGGACACAGAGCCTCCTTGTTTCTCAGACCTATCACATGTAGACTGGCCTGCTCAGACATGGCTCTGAAGTAGCAGCTACATTCTAGAGGCTTCTTAAAAGAAATACAAGGGGCGCCTGGGTGGCTCAGTTGGTTGAGCGGCCGACTTCGGCTCAGGTCATGATCTCATGGTCCGTGAGTTTGAGCCCCGCGTCGGGCTCTGTGCTGACAGCTCAGAGCCTGGAGCCTGTTTCAGATTCTGTGTCTCCCTCTCTCTCTGACCCTCCCCTGCTCATGCTCTGTCTCTCTCTGTCTCAAAAATAAATAAACGTTAAAAAAAAATTAAAAAAAAAAAAAGAAATACAAAAAAGAACAAAGGGGGTACAGTTCCACTTACATGAGGTACGTAGAGTAGTCAAAGTCAAAGCCAAAGTAGTCAAAGGAAAGAAAGAATAGAGGTCACCAAGGACTGGGGGAAAAGGGAATGAGGGGTTAGTGTTTAATGGGCATGGAGCTTCCCTCTGGGGGGCTGAGAAAGTTCTGAAGATGGATGGTGGTGATGGGTGCCACACCAAAGTGAATGTACTTAAATGCCACTGAATTGTATACTCGGAAAGGGTTAAAATGGTACATTTTATCCTATGTATATTTCACCATGATAAAAATATTAAAAATGAAAAAACAGTTGTAGAGAAATACAAGTTTTAGAAAACTATAAAATCCTTCCAGCTCTAGCTACAGAGAACTAAGCTAGAATTGAATTCCCAGTGGGGAATCCCTAGACTACACAAAAAACATGTCAAAATACTTTTCCTTTGCCACAAATTACCCCAATAACTGAATGTGCAGGGCCGGCTGGCCTACAGGAACACTGGCTTTTGTTTCTGCTTGAGTGTTTGGTCCCCCCAGTCTTCTGGCCTGATGGCTGGTGCCTCCCTGGAATGCTTTACCTGACCCGGGAGTGTTTCTACCCAAGCCAGAGAGCTCCTTATACCTTATGCTCGACTTTAGAGCTAACTGTATCCCAAAAAGTACCCCCTCCTTTAGAGACTCCAGGGAAAGGTCCCGGCTACACAGTATCCTGGGATCTGCACAAATGGATGAGCTACAGTTTCAAGCTGATATCAAATGCAAATGAGGCAAGATACCAGTCGGAGAGCCGAGGTGGCTTGGCTTAAGCCTGGTGGCTTAAGCCCCACAAAGGAGAATTGCTACAAGCCCTGGAGAGATAGAGCCTGAGGTGTGCACCATCCAGGACTAGGTCAGGAATATGGGGTCCGGGGAGGGCGGGGGTGCAATTTTCAGTGTTAATTACCAAGCCATCAATTAGGAATACCCCAACCTGCTGGCGGACACAGAGTGTTCCCTACACCTACAATAGACGTCCAAGTGAAAGAAGAAAACATGTGAATTATTAGCAAATAATTGTTTTTGCATAATAATGAATAATGGGGCATATACAAGGGAAAAAATAACTGATCAGTTATTTTTTCCCTTGTATATGCCCCATTATTCATTATTATGCAAAAACAATTTTTAAGGTTTTCCCTTTACAATTTCACATACATCCTTCTGTATTTGCTTCTGCTTTACAACAGTAGGTTACAGTGGCATAGAGCAGTCAGTATTTTGAAGGCGTTTAATAAGACAGGAGAACATTCATAATAGGATGTTACATGGGGGGAATGAGATATATAATCATCTGTGTCATAAAATGCTAATTTCATTTCAGGAATATTAATTTCATATGTGCTTGGAAAAGTTTTCTCAGGGTTGTGGGCCATGGTTTCTTTCTCTGTACATGTTTGGTAGTTTCTAAGTATTTAACAAAATACATATATTACTATTAAAATAACTATTTTTTAAGTTAATTTATCTATTTTGAGACAGAGAGAGAGAGAGAGAGAGAGAGAGGGCTCAGGGGAGGGGCACAGAGAGAGGGAGACAGAGAATCCCAAGTAGGCTCCAAGTTCAGCTCAGAGCCTGATGTGGGGCTTGAACTCATGAACCGTGAAATCACGACCTGAGCCGAAACCAAGAGTTGGACGCTTAACTGAGCCACCCAGGTGCCCTTAATATAAATTTAAAATATACGCATAGAGGAACTAAGACCAAGCAGTTTCTAAAACCTTTTAGGAACGCTCTTACTCATGATGTTAAATCTGCTTTAACCTTTCCCAAGTAGGGTGGGGCTTGTACTTAAATGCACATGAACTTCTTCTTTTATCATTTCCACATCCACCCCCATCCCCGGTTTCAATAAACTGAGGTTTGACCGAAAGATGGGTTGGGTCCTGAGTGGCAGAAGTGCCCCCTCAGTCCTGATGCCGGGTCCTCTCCCCTAAATCGATACTTCAAGGCCAAATCTACAAGTATGCACATCTCCTAACCTACTTGTAGGGTCAAAGACCAGATAGCTGACTGACCCTTATTTTTAGAATGGGGCATTTGGGGGTTCAAGTGTGGGGTCTGCCCGATATGAAAGAGGAAATGTGGAACCGACAAAAACTCAGAAAGTTAAATCACATCCACAATCCTGGTCAGTCTCTAGCAACTCACAACTGCTTCATATTTAAAGGACGCATGCTGGGGCGCCTGGATGGCTTGGTCGGTTAAGCGTCTGACTTCGGCTCAGGTCATGATCTCGTGGTCCGTGAGTTCGAGCCCCACGTTGGGCTCTGTGCTGACAGTTCAGAGCCTGGAGCCTGTTTCAGATTCTGTGTCTCCCTCTCTCTCTGCTCCTCCCCTGTTCATGCTCTGTCTCTCTCTGTCTCAAAAATGAATAAACGTTAAAAAAAAAAAAAAATTAAAAAAAAAAAAAAAGGACGCATGCTGGTACGAATTGTGGGGGCCTCTCTCTGGAGACCCCATCCATTTTCGAAATTCATTACCCTTTCTTATAATAACACCTTATACAAAACTGGCTTATGTCCTAACTCCAAACACCTCGTGTTTCTCCCCATATTCCTCTGACCCCTGCCAATATACACATATGTATTTTGTACATTCCCTTAAATACATGTGGCCCATACAGGTATTCTTAAGGGCAACTCCAAGAAAATTACAAGCTAATGAATTCCATGTGTTGAAGGCCTAGAACTAGTTTTTAACTCTTCACTGTTCCTGGCAACCAGAGTGGATTTCTTTCAGGGCCCATGAGATGGGAGAAGAGACGACATTGCAAGTGTGCAAACCAGGCCCCCCGTTTAAGGGTGACAGCTTACTCTCCAGTGACCCCGGGCAAGTCACCCTACTCAGAGGGACCTCAAAGTCATCATCTAGAAGATACCATATTTAGGGTCTCCAACATCCTTCTCTCTTGCCGAGAAATTACACGGATATTTACAGTCTTGATTCAGTCACTACAATTTCCTTCATATGGCTCCTGTGTCACCTGAACATTAATATACTTGAAGAATATTGTAATGGTGGACTCAGTACTGTCCCCAAAGCTACTCAATTCAGCTGAGTGTCCACGGTTTATGAGAATTCTGATCACTAAATTTGCTGTATGGCTTAGTTTGGAGGTCAAATAAGATTTTTTTTTCCCCTTCAGAATGAGTTTATGAGACTGGACCTGAGTACATGCAAAAGTATAAATTTTTGTTCTCAAGTTCTGAAAATATGACCCAGGTCACCTTCTGAACTCTAAGGACACAAGTCCAAGATAAGACACTGTCTGTTCTAAGTTTAAAAGCTCTCCAATTTGGGGCAGCTGGGTGGCTCAGTCAATTGAGCATCCAACTCTTAATTTCAGCTCAGATCATAATCGCAGGGTCACGGGATTGAGCCCTGAGTCGGGCTCCACACTGAGCATTTTGCTTAAAATTCTCTCTCTCTCCCTCTGCCCCTCTCCCCTGTTCACTGCCTCTTTCTCTCAAATAAAAAAAAATTCTGAGTGTCACATTAAAAAAATTTTTTTAATTAAAACTCTCCAATTTAAGTCCTTTAAACATCCCATGGCCCTTTAGAACATACTTGAAGCTGCTGGTCACGTGATGCAAACCTATCTCTTTGGCAAGAAGGCAACTCACCCACGGTCTCACAGCTGTCCAGTGGCAGGACCCCATTCAGGACTCCCAGCCCAGAGACAGCAGGGCAGTGTTTTCCTCCTAATGATACCTGATGGGACCAATGTCCCGGCTCTTCGTTCCTTTAAGCCATTAAACTGCTCCTTATTCATTATTAAATGGGTCATTAGAAGCTGTGTCTCTATCATGGTAAAACATCTGTGTCTTGCAGTTGATGCAGAAAAAAAAATGTAATCAAATCTCCTGAGTGGTCTCAGCCACCGGCTGAGGGTGGCAGCCTGACAGTTCCAGCCCAAATTTAAATCAACCAACGGAAAACGTGACAGTTGTGTTCTTTGCTTTGATGGTAACCAAGCCTATAACTTGGAAAAACTATGCAAAAAAAAAAAAAAACCTAAAAACAAAAAAAACAAACCCCCAAGGTGCATCTTCTGGAAATGTTGACACACTAAATTCTAACGGGAGCTGTCAGTACTGTGGTATCTCTGAGGCAGTTTTCTGAAAAGGAAACATCAAATGATTCACCAAAAGACGGGACCATCCGGGACTGCCCCAAGCATCAGGCCAGGGAAAGTGAAAACACACCAGATCAAAGAGGGCTCCCCTCACTCAGAGCGCAGGAATCCTAGGGAAAAGGCATTGGCGCCAACTCTGCACGGCCCTGACCTCATTTTGAGCTTTTAATGACCACAGGTCCACCGAATTCTAGAACTGCACATGCAAGGACAAATAAACAAGACCAAACAAAACAAAACACTCAAACCCCTCCTGGCTGAAGAGGAGCGAGTAGAGAAGAAAAAAGGGATGGGGAGAAGAGAAGCAGCTGTCTCACTGTCAGCAGTACTCTGAAATACGATGACTCAGTCCTAGGGACAATGGGTTATTCCAGATACCTGCTGACTTGGCTCTGTCACCCCCCCTCCCCCACCCCCAATGCATTCGGCTGGCCCCTGTCAAAACAAAGTGGAACAATAAGATGGTGACACGGTGACACGAGGACTACCACAGTACCAGGATCTGCAGGAGCAGGGGGTGTAGGGGAGGGGGGAAAGTGAGGATAAGGCAAAGGAAAGCGGTGGGAAGCCTGTTTGTTTTAAAACCTCCACCCCCACGGTGCGATTTAGACGCCTCCACATACTGGGTAAGAAACGTCGTTCCCACTCACTGGGAGAGCTCTTGAGTCAAGCAGAGCGTGACATGACTTGTAGGTCAGGTGGGAAGTGGTTCCCCAGAACCCAGAGCCTCTGATAACCAGCAGTTCCAGTGAGGCCAAGATCAATGTAAAAGAAATCAACAATACAGACCGGCAGCTATTAATCTACACTGTAAGTGGATCAGTGAGTTGCTAACCCAGAAACTAAAAAAAAGCTTTTTAACTTATGAGGTTTTTGCTTTTGAATCAGCAATAACATAACAACATTTAACAAGAGAAAGGAAGAGAGAACACGTACCTGAAGGAAGCGATTATTGCTGTAACTTCGTCATCTGGATAAAACTGAGTAATTGCATGATGTGCCCCCAGCAACTCCTTCCCATCTTTCCACCAAGAAATAACTGCGATGTCCTGGTACATATTAGGTATATTGATCGAGCAATTAAATTTGACATCTTTATGTTCAGAAAGTATTATGTGGCCAATCGTATGATTAAATGCAAGAGGCGGGAGCTTTGACCCAGCAGAGGTCACTCCAGGATGGACTGCATTGCCCGTATGCCGTCGTCCGGGCTGGGTTGGTGAAAACATCAAGGCAGGCTGGTACCCACTGGTGTGAGGAAGGGAAAATGGCATGTGGTCAGTTTGCAGGCTTCCTGGGTATGGCAGGTCAGGCTTGGTTTCTTTCTTCACCTCTGCAAAAGCTGCAAAACAGAACACCTGATTTTTAGCCTTTTAAATAAAGGAATTTTCCAAGTAGGTTCCCAATCTCTAAGCCTCTGATGACAGACAGGGGGTATCCTCAGGGTCCTCAGAAAACACGAGCAAAATGTATTTAACACACACATCTGGACATATATTCTCATTCACAAATTCATTCATTTGTTCACATACCTCCTAAAGAATGTTTAAGAAATAGAACTCTTCCCACCCATTTTTTTCTTTTCTTTTCTTTTTTATTGAGATGCAATTGACTTATATTAAGTTTCAGGTGTACAACATGATTTGATATTTGTATATGTGGCATCCAATTAACTAGTTGACTACCAGTTACAAAATTTATTTCTTGTGATGAGAACTTTACTTTTTATTATTATTTTTTTTAATTTTTATTTGTTTTCTTGAGAGAGAGGGAGAGAGTGTGCACCTGTGAGTGAGTGGGGCAATGGCAAAAAGAGAGAGAGAGAGAGAGAGAGAGAGAGACAGAGAGAATCCCAAGCAGGCTCCATGCCCAGCACGGAGCCCAATGTGGGGCTTGATCTTATGACTGTGAGATCATGACCTGAGCTGAAATCAAGAGTCAGATGCTTAACCAACTGAGCCACCCAGGCGCCCCTCTTGTATTGAGAACTTTAAAGATCTACTCTCTTAGCAGCTTTTAAATGTACAACACAGTATTATTAACTGTAGTCACCTTACCGTACATGACATTGCGAGGACTTACTCATTTTATAACTGGAAATTCGTATCCTTTGACCACCTTCCCCCATTTGTGAAAATTGTGACTCATTCAAAGTCCTTCATATCCAACTCAACAGCATGGCAGGAAGGTGATGGCAACTGAGATCACTTTTCTCACTGTGTTCTCAATCACAGACTATGCCACAAATTTAACCAATGGTCTTGTAAAGGCTGCTACCGGTCACAAAGATATGAGTTTACAATTCTGGTGCCTCAACATGACCCATCTCTAGGTATGGGGGGGATAAAAAATCAATGCCACTTATGTCATCAACAACAGAATGACTTAGAGCTTCCATTAAAATGCTTGCCTGCTGGAATGAACCTGGCAATGTTGATTTCATCTGGCCCACAAGTATTTCTAGAAATATTGGCCCACAATAGTTGTACTTCTGGCTTTTTTAATAGCACTTTTGGAGCATACATCCTATGCTGGTTGTTACGTATTCAAACACGTTGGCCACAGTTGAGATAGGCAGAGAATGGAAGAGACATTGTGTGGGAAAGTGACTGGGGGTACACAGAGGTGCCCATCCCCACTCCAGAGCTGTCCCTCTGCCACACTCAGGATGTTGCACCCTCCTGGGCTCCTGGGTGTGTATGTGCAGGGAGAGTAGGATGGTTTCTGCTTACGGTTGTGACAGATTTAGCAAGTAAGAATGCAGGACACCCAGTTGAAATTGAATTTCAGATAAACAAGAAATAATTTTTAGCATAAACAGTCAACTAAGCACTTATTTGGCCAATGGAGATACAATCAGGAAATCTGGGAGCAGAAGGAAGGATCTGAGAATTTGTTCCTCTGGCTTTCTGCCTGCCAAGTCGCTCTGGACTGCACATCTCCCTCAACTGAAGGTCACGGCTTCTGTTAGGGAGTCTTCTCTATGTGATTCTTTCATGCCAGGTCGGCTCTCGTGGTTGCTGCATTTGGGAACTGCCTCCAGGGTGAATGCCAGGTTGGAGAAAAAGAGATTTCACTATCAGAAACCAGGGAAGGGGTGCCTGGGTGGCTCAGTTGGTCAAACGTCCAACTGTTGATTTCAGATCAGGTCATGATCTCAAGGTTCGTCATCTAGCCCGAAGTCAGGCTTTGCGGTGACAGCACAGAGCCTGCTTGGGATGCTCTCTCTCCCTCTCGCTCTGCGCCTCCCCACTCTCTCTCTCTCTCTCAAAATAAAGAAAAAAACTTAAAAGGAGAGAGAGAGAGAGAGAGAGAGAGAGAAGTCAGGGAAAGCTCACTGCTTGTCCTCAGCCTGAGGTCTCAGTGGCTGTGGGAGAGCAGGGGCCCTCCACATGCTTTGGGGGAGGCTATGTGGGTCAGCCGCAGGCTGGCCTTGAGCCCGGCCATCCAGACAGATGAGTGTGCTGTGATAGAAACATTCATTTATTCCAGGGAGTGGAGGTCAGGGTGACTCTGCAGAGAGAGGCCCCTGCCTCTCCTGTCGCCGCCACGCCAGGCAAATCTTAGGCACAAGTGTGGGCCTGTGCTCTTAGCAGGAAACGGCAAAGCTCTGCCTGGGCGCCATCCAGCTCCATCATCTTCCTCTGAATTTGGGGATACTTTCTGCAGTTATGAATGCTCTGGCTATTTATCTTATGCCTGCAGACCCTGTGCAAGAACACTCTTTTTCTTGAGGCGTTGAAGCACTTATAATTCACCTTTGCCTCTCAGATCAGCAAATTTATCGAGAGTCCTTATTCACGGACATCCATGAGACTGGGAAGGCAGGGGGTTTGTCCAAATAACCGTGTTTTTCTTTAAAGGCAAAAAAAAAAGTGGAGTGGGAGAAGCAAATAATTCCTTGGTTTGTTTAATTTACTTAAAGACACTTAAAATGTCAAATTATAAGGGTAACCCAAGTTGGTAGTGGAAAATTCACAAGTTTACAGAAGCCCAGAGAACATAAAATGGGAACCTGTTTTTAATCCCAAGCCTGCAAGATAACCTCTGGTTACAGCTGGGGTCTAGCCTTCAGTTTTCTCGGAGCCAAGCTGCTAAGTGAGCAAACTAGAGACAGGGCCACCCACTCAGAGGTCGGAGGGGCAAACCCACCCTATAATCACTATGGCTGGTTTAAAAGATAGCTAAGCTCCACGAGCTGAACTGCCAGGAGTTGGCAGAATGATTCAACTGCCAGTAAGCATTTACCTCGCACCTACCGGGTCTAAGATTTGTTGTGATAGTGTAATGGGATACAGAGAGGCACTTGCCCCAGACGGGGAGCAGCAGAGGGTCCCAGGAGTTAAAAGGAAGAAAGGATATGGGGAAGTGGGGCAACAGAGCTGTCCTGACAAATGTCAGCGGGGCTTTCCCTGGTCCCTCCCCACCCTCGACTACTTAGCCCTCCTACTTGGGGTGCTGGGGCTCTCCCCCTCGTAACGTCTCCTGGGATTCCTCATTCGGTTCTTTCTCTCCTGCTGGACTGGGAGCCCCAAGAGGGCTAGCACCCACACTCTAGCCAGGTCATAGAAGACGCTCAAAATAGGCGTGTTGAATGAATAAAAGTAAAGGCATGAATTAGAGAAGGGATGTGGGAGGGGGGACAGGGTTTCTAGGGGCTGGGGCGGTGGGAAATTGCAGAGAAAGAAGAGGCCCTAATAGTTTGGGAACATGAGTGCAGCTGCAGGGTGGTGCTCCTGTGCTAACATCAAAGAGCCAGAGCAAGTGGATAGAGCTGACCGTGGAGAGTCCCGGATCCTGGCCGAGGCAGCAGTGATTCCTGGAAAGTTTCTGAGCAGGGGAGGGAGATCAGAGCCGTACTCGACTCCGGCACTGACATCTGGCTGAGTGGGAGCCCGAGGAGCAGGAAGGAGGAGGCCAGGAAGAAGGGAACGCACCAGGAAGATGGCAAAGACCTAACTACCAGAGTGGCTGGGAGCAGGAAGGATGCTGGAGAGAGAAGAAAGGTTGACCCCAACAGTGTTCCCACTATGGCCATCATCCCACAACAGAAAGGTCGGTCTAACACCAAGTATTTAGGAAGGATATAACCTCAGAACACAGGAGAGTTCTCAGGAGTGGTCATTATACTGGTTGTTGTTGGCAGGCCGGGAAGCTGCTTCCGGTTCAGTTTTCTCACAGGGAGAAGGGGGATGGTAACCATGGTGCCCCACAGGGTATTGCTGTCAGCAACAAAGGAGGTATCACTATCTCTGGCTCATCGTCAGCTCTCCAATAACTGTTAGCTATTACTTTTTTATTATTTTCCCAGCTTACTCTTAATCAGTAAACACCTGCCGCACACAGCCCAATACTTGAGAGGGGCTGATTTACAAGGGTTGATACAGGGAGCTGCCCAACTCCTCGTGGATGATGGTGCTGGTGAGGCTTCCGCTGCACAACTTTGCTGGGGGCCGGAGGGGGTGCCGTTCATCGAGCAGTCTGTGTAAATGCTGTTCTAGAGCTCTGCAGTGCACACAGGGAGCCCTGAGCGATTTCGGATAATGTGGAAAAGGGCAAAATAAAAACCAATCCAAGGTTTTGGACCTAGGGGTCAGGGCAATGACCGATCAGAAATTATATTTTTTTCATAACTTAAAAAAAAAATTAATGATTTTTTAAAATGAATTAATTTATTTATTTAGACGCTGGGCTCAATCTCACTAATTGTGAGATCATGACCTGAACCAAAATCAAGAGTTGGACGCTGAATGGACTGAGCCACCCAGGTGCCTCCAGAAGTGGAACGCTTTACGATTATCTTGGGAGAGTTATGGCAGGAGGAGGAGATCGGACCAACAAGGCCTGCTTATACAGCAAACCTTTTAGTTCTCACTAACATGCTCCCATTAACTCATCTTTACGATGGCAAAAGGGAGTGTGGTGGCCTTGGTGTTAGATGGATAAACATTTGAGACAATGTTTAGTCAAGGTGAGAGATGTATTAAAAGCCCACATAGACCGGGGGAGCCTGGGTGGCTCGGTCGGTTGAGTGTCTGACTTCTGCTCAGGACATGATCTCGCGGTTCACAAGTTCGAGCCCTGCATCGGGCTCTGTGCTGACAGCTCAGAACCTGGAGCCTGCTTCAGATTCTGTGTTTCCCTATCTCTCTGCCCCTCGCCCGCTCATGCTCTCTCTCTCTCTCTCAAAAATAAACAAACATTAAAAACAAAACCAAAAACAGCCCACAGAGACTGAATGAGAATTTTGTACTCTCTACATAGCATACATGGAAAAGTGGGCTGCCTCTGGCTATAATTTGGGTGGAAGTCACAAGAAACTTCACCCTCCCCACCCCTCTCTTCCTTCTTTCAAGGTTGTTTCCATCTGTGGACTGGATAAGCTACTCAAGTGGGAGGTTGAGCCTTAAATAAGTAACTGCTACTAAGCAGCCTTGGATAAACGGCCTCACACCCAGGTCGGACAGCAGCTGTCCCACTGTTCCAGAAGCTGCCATCTCCCCCCCAACCCCCAGCCTGGGAGCTGCATGATGGAGCATCCCTGCCCATTCCCAATCACTACTCGGCCCTTGCCCAGATTCCAACGTCAGCTTCGCACAGACAGGGATTGTGCCTCCGTCATCGGCCTCCAGTGCCAAGCACAGGGATAGGCTTATGGGACACAATTAGCAAATGCTTATTCATCCCACAAATAAATTGGTTCAATATACTGTCCATTGTTTCCCGCAGGTTTGCCTTGTTTTTCTGAACAAATTTGTAGCTTTCTCGAAAGCTGGAGGTGACATCCTTTGAACCCAGCAGGATGAGAAACATGGATTTACTCTGCAGTGAACATTCACGGAAAAAATAGGTGTGATGATGTGGGCCGAGTTCTGAAGGGTGAGCTGGGAAGAGACGTGGTCCAGGCAGGGACACTGCTGGGGCTGGGGTTGGGACTGAGGGGGGACACTGGCATGCCTCTGAAACAGCCCCTCTTCCACCAAGCACACATAGCCGCAGTGAGCCAGCCATTTAGGGACCTTAGTCTGTTAGACTCAGAATTGGTCACTGAGGGGATGTTAGTAAATAGGCCACTTTCTGTGCGACCAACTAGCACATCCCACCTTTAAATCCATGACTAATGGCTCAGTGCTTGCTGAGTGTGCATGATGGTAGGTGGGCTGGTGGTCAGTATTGTTCAGTGGTGCCCAGCAAAGTGCCTTGGTGCCTGAGACATGACCTCAGAAACGCTCTTTAGCCTCTCTGGTCCCCTGCAAGGATAAGAGTGCCTCAGTGGTAGGACATGATCGGATGTATAGGGTCTGCCAGCACATTCTACAGATTTTGGCTGATGCTGTTGTCATTGCATTGCATCTGAACTGGGCCTGTTGGCCACCTGAAGTAGGATTTTTTTAAATGTTTTAATGTTTTTTTTTTAATGTTTACTTATTTTTGAGAGAGACAGAGACAGAGCTTGAGCAGGGGAGGGGCAGAGAGAGAGGGAGACACAGAATCCGAAGCAGGCTCCAGGCTCCGAGCTGTCAGCACAGAGCCCGATGCGGGGCTTGAACCTATGGACGGTGAGATCACGACCTGAGCTGAAGTCGGACGCCCAACAGACTGAGCCACCCAGGTACCCCTGAAGTCGGATTTTTTTTCTTTTAATTTTTTTAAGTTTATTTATTTTGAGAGACAGAGCAGAGGAGGGGCAGAGAGAGAGAGGGAGAGAGAGACAGAATCCCAGGCAGGCTCCATGCTGTCAGAGCGGAGCCTGATGTGGGGCTTGAACTCATGAACCGTGAGATCATGACCTGAGCTGAAACCAAGAGTCAGATGCTTAACTGACTGAGCTACCCAGGAGCCCCAAGTAGGATTTTTTTTTTAAGTTTACTTATTTATTTTGAGAGAGAGAGAGAGAGAGGGAGAGAGAGAGCACAAGCAGGAGAGGGGCAGAGAGAGAGAATCCCAAGCAGGCTCCATACTGTCAGCACAGAACCCAACGTGGGGCGCAAACTCACAAACTGTGAGATGGTGACCTGAGCTGAAGCCAAGAGTCGGATGCCTAACTGCCTGAGCCGCCCTAAAGTAGGATTTCTGAGGTCCAGGGACAGCAGGTGGAATGGTAGCAGAGCAGGCCCCCAGGCCCTGGACGCCCTCCAAACCACGGGAAGAAGACTGGGCCGGCAGCAGCCCTGCAGGAGGAAGAGTGCGGGTGGGCGAGCCTATCCAGCCCTGCCTTGGGTGTCAGGTGCCATCAATCTGCCTTACAACCCTGGGTGCCTGGAAAGCGACAAGGGAAGCACCTTGGCTTGAGCATTGGAATAAGGGCAGGACTGAAGTGCCAGCCGGTGGGACCCACTACTCCGCTCTTTCTACTCTTCCTCAAACAACAAAACGGACAGAGGCATCAAGCAAGCTCTCTGAAGGTCAGCCTCACAATCAGGAAGCCCAGAGGCGGGTACAAGAGTGAGGGCTTATTCCTGAACTCCTGGGGGTTCTTTGCTTCTCACCTGCCACCTACGTGGCCCAGGGGGGCAGCAACAGACAGAGGGGAGGATGCCCTTTGCCCAAGAGCTAAGGCCTCCATTCTGGCCTGGCTGTCTGCTGTGTGTGGGCTTTGCTATCAAGCAGCCCCCTTGTAGTTGGGAGAAAGGCCTCCTTCAGGAGTGCGTTTGCAGTTTACAAAAAGGCTTTTGGAGGCCGCACCCCGTCCCTTCCCCTGCAGCGCCCTGTGTCCGCCTCTAAGAGAAAGGGCCATACCTGGACCCCCACCGCCCCAGCCTCACCCCCGTCCTTCTGGCTGCTATTTGAATCATGTCCCTCGGCAGCTTCCCTGTCATCTAGTTTAAGGGCTCCTTCCCCACCCCCATGGCCGGCTGAGGCCAAACCAAGAACAAACAGAACCTTGCTACTTAGTTTTGTGTCACTTTATGTAAACATGAAGGTTTCTCAATTGATAAAGAGGAACAACAATACTTAATAAGAGAAAAATGTAAACCCTTTACCCTGGGGGGCCCCGGGTGGCTCAGTGTGTTAAGCGTCTGACTTCCGCTCAGGTTCATGGGTTCAAGCCCTGAATTGGGCTCTCTGCTGTCAGCTTTGGATCCTCTGTCCCCCCCCACCCCGCCCCTCCCATGTTCTGTCTTTCTTTCTCTCTCTCTCTCAAAAAAAAAAAAAAAAAAGAACCCTGAAGTCAAAGAAGCAAGATTTAGCCCCGCGCAGAGGCCAAATGACCTGTGCAAGTCACTTGTCCATGTGAGAGTCAGTCTCCTCATCTGGAAAGCAAGACACATAACACCTCCTTCTGTCAGAGATAATAGCAGAACACTACACGTAAAGCTCTGTGCAATGCCTGGCATGCACAGACATGCAATGAATGGCAGTTAAGATTTTCATAACATGAAACATCTGATCCGTCTTGTTTTGAAGGTGCAACTAGTCATGTCTGGACCATCAGTGCTGAACATATGGGACCAGTTATGCTGACTTAGACCATGCAGCCTCCTGCAGTGAAATATGAATATATGTTTACTTAACTAAGGGTTTTCCTTCTCTTCCCCCTTTGGCAGGACACCAAGTATCACGGAAAGGCTGAAGGAACGCTTTCTGGCCAGAGTGGTGAAGCAGTTGTCCCCTGGGCGTTTGGGGCTGATTCTCCCCAAGGACCAGATGTGGCTTTCACAACATATAGGAGAGACTCTCAGTCTCCAAGTTTAATTCCTCCATCATGCCACCCCCGACACTATGCTCCGGCCCACCAATACCTGAATGCCTATTAATGAAAACCATTATTTTAAAGAAACAATTATTTCCTTTAAAAATGTGACTATTTCTAGGAGCGGCTGGGTGGCTCAGTCATTTAAGCATCCGACTCTTGGTTTCGGCTCAGCCTATGATCTCACCGTTTCGTGAGTTTGAGCCCCACATCGGGCTCCGTGCTGACAGTGTGGAGCCTGCTTGCGATTCTCTGCCTCCCCCTCTCTCTGCCCTCCCTCACCCACCCCCACCTGCACTATCTCGCTCTCAAAATAAGTAAATAAACTTAAAAAAAAAGAAGAAATAAAATGTGACTATTTCTGGAACAGCAAACACCTAACAAGAATAGTTTGTTAATCTCTTTCCCAAATGACAGAGGGCACAGAATTCTGTCCAAAAACAGATATACTTTTCCTTACTCTTCCCACTAAGTACACATAAAAACAATGGAAACAAACATTAAACAAACAAAGCCACTACCAACAACCCTGAAAAGTGGAGAGAAGGCAGACTGACTAAGGACTTCAGGGTGCTAGAACACTGTGATGACGATTTCCCTGGGTTTTCCTTCGGCTCCACGTGTCTCAAGTTGGAAATGTTCACAGGCAAAGACCACCACCACCAACAAAACACACAAACAAAAACACAAAATCAAAAACAAAAGCCAGTTCTCCAGAGTCAAAAGACCAGGAAAGGGGCAGCCCATCAAGACAGAAGACAGACCACAAACTGCTCTCCTTCAGGCAAACCACCCAGAAAAAACTATGGTCCCATCTCCACTCATGCCAGCACAGGTTAAATGAGGAGCCAGGACTTGCACCCTTATCAGGTTGAAAGGCGGTGCCACAACTATTCCACTGGGTGGTATCAGAAAGGGCCAAGTAGAAAGCTGGGACTTTCATCCTCACTGGCTTGTGGGGAGCCTGGACTTCTACTCCCACCTGCCAGTAATGAGGCATGCCTCCCGGTCCTCACTGGGATGGTTTCAGAGAAGGCCTAGTAGAGAGTCAGGGCTTTCACTACTGCCCAGTGAGGCCATCCCTCCCCTCCCCCTACTGTCAGTGCGGGTAAGGTGGGGAACAGTTGGGAAGTAATAAGGCACTCCATCCCTTCCCAGACAGAAGGTATCAGTAGAAACCTAATGGACAGCCAGAACTCCCACCCACCTCTGACCAGCAGTTACTCACACTCAGATGCCAATGGAGGCTGAATGGAGAACCCAGAATTCTACCCTCACCAGGCAGTAAAGAAGCAGCATACCTCTTCCCAGCCAGAGCAGTTGAGAGGAAACCAGGTATAACAAAAGAATAAAAGATAAAAACAAGAGCCAGAGTCTCATAATATAATACTGGAAATTTTTAGGTTTCAATAAAAAATTCAATCTCAAACTCAATGAGATACTAATACCAAAGTGACAGAGAATTGTCTGAAAAAGACTTTTTGGTGGGGGGGGGGGGAAAGAGAGAGGAAGAGGGAGAATACTAAGCAGACTCCATGTTCAGCAGAGCCCTACATGGGGCTCTATCCCATGACCATGAGATCATGACCTGAGCCGAAATCAGGAGTAGGACACTCAACCAACTGAGCCTTCCAGGCACCTCTGAAAAAGGTTTTAAAGAAAGAATAATAAAAAGACTCCAATGAGCAAGTATGAACATGAAACACATGAGAAAATAGAAAGCCTCAGCAAAGAAATATAAAGTCACAGCAAAGAAATCAAAGATGCATATTTAAAAAATGTAAACTTTCAACTAAAAAATACAATAACCCAAATAAAAAACTCAGTGTATGGGCTCAATAGCAGAAGAGAGGGGCAGAGGAAAGAATCGGTGAACTGGAAGACAGAACAATAGAAAATTATCCAATGTGAAGAACAGAGAGAAAAGAGACTGAGAAAAAACAAACAGAGATTCTCGAATCTGTAGGACTATTACTAAAAATCTAACATTTATATTATCAGAGTCCTGGAAGGAGAGGAAAAAGAAGAGAGTAAAAATGAAAAAGGACTCGAAGAAATAATGCTGAAAGTTACCTAAACCTGACACAAACTATAAACCTACAAAGTCAAACATCTGAGTGAACATAAGATAGCCCCCCCCCCAAATATCCACACCAAGATACATCATAGTCAAAACTTCTGAATAGTAAAGACAAAGAAAACATTTTGAAAGAAATGAGAGAGGGTGATGATGCCTGACCAATAGAGGAAAAAAACAACTCAAATGGTAGTGTATTTCACATCAAAAACCATGGAAGACAGAAGGAAATGGCATAATGTTGTAAGTACTAAAAGAACTGTCAACTCAGAATTCTTCAGAAATGAAAAGGAAACCAAAATATTCTCAGATGAGGGAAACCTAAGCATTTGTCAACAGCAGACCTACTCTTAAAAAACAGCTAAAGTAGGGACGCCTGGGCGGCTCATTTGGTTGAGCGTCCGACATTGGCTCAGGTCATGATCTCAGTTTGTTAGTTGGAGCCCTGCATCGGGCTTGCTGCTGTCAGCGCAGAGCCTGCTTCAGATCTTCTGTTGGCCTTTCTTTCTATCTCTCCCCCCGCCTCCCCGCTCATACTCTCACACTCAAAAATAAACAAAATATTTTTAAAAATTAAAAAAAAAAATAGCTAAAGGAAATTCTCTAAGCAGAAAGAAAACAATAAAAGAAGGAAATTTGAATCATCAGAAGAGAGGAAAAAAACACACAAAGCAAAAATATTTGTCAATGCGACAGACCTTCCTCCTCTTGAATTTTCTAAATTATGCTTGATGGTTGAAGAAAAATTGTAACACTATCTGATATAGTTCTACAAATGAGGAAGAGATATTTAAGATAATTATGGTTTAAAAAAATTTTTTTTAATGTTTATTTATTTTTGAAGGAGAGAGAGACAGAGTGTGAGCAGGAGAGGGGCAGAGAGAGAAGGAGACACAGAATCTGAAGCAGGCTCCATGCTCTGAGCTGTCAGCACAGAGCCCGATGCAGGGCTCGAACCCACGAACTGTGAGATCATGACCTGAGCTGAAGTTGGACGCTCAACCGACTGAGCCACCCAGGCGCCCCAAGATAATTATGGTTTAAATGGGGAAGCAAAGGAATTTAAAAGGAGGTAGGGATTCTATAATTCCCTTGAACTGGTAAAACTTCAACACATAATATATCAACAATTACATTAAATGTAAATGATTTAAATACATTTAAAGACCAAGATTAACACAGTAGATTAGAAAACATTACCCAGCTATCTGCTGTTTATAAGAAATTCATGCCAAATATAATGACGTAGGTAAGTTGAACTCATAAGAAGATATATCATTCAACCATTAATTAAAAGAAAGCAGGCTAGCTACATGATATCACATAAAGTAGATTTCAAAGCAAAGAAGATTACCACAGACACAAAGGCACATTATATAATGATAAAAGACTCAATCTACCAAGAAGACATAGCAGTCTTAAATAAATATATACCAAACCAAAGAGCTGAAAAATATGTGAAGCAAAAACTGATATAATTGAAAGGAGAAATAAACAAATCAAGAATTGTATTTGGAGACGTCACCATCTCTCAAGAACTGATCAAATAACTGGCAGAAAATAAGCCAGGATACAGAAGAACTTGATGACATTGCCAATGAAAAGAATCTAGTCTACATTTATAGAACATTCCACCCAACAACAGCAGAATCCACATTCTTTCCAAATGATGTTGGAATATAAACCAAGATAAACCATATCTTGGGCCGTAAAGCAAATCTCACCAAACTTAAAAGATTTAAAATCTCTGTGCTTTCTGACCACAACAGAAATAATTACAAATAACAGAAAGGTAAGAGGAAATTCTCCAAATACTTGCAAATGAAACTTCTAAATAATCTATGGATCAAAGAGGATGTCTCAAGGGAAGTAAACAAATATATACTGAACTGAATGAACATGAAGATGCAACATATCAAAATTTATGAAACACAGCACAATGCTGAGGGGAAAATTTATTCAGTAATCTAAGCTCAGAACACCGACAAGGAAGAGCAAAACAAAAAATAATAAATATGAGAAGTGAAATTGAAAAAAGAAAAGCAATGGAGAAAATTAGTGAAACAAAGAGCTGGTTGTTTGAAAAGATCAGTAAAGTTGATAAATCTCCAGTAAGACTTACAAAGAAAAAAAAAAGACACAAATTACTAATATCAAGAATGAAATAAGGAATATTACTATTGACCATACAGACATCAAAAGGAAAGTAACTAAATACTATGAACAGCTCTACACATGAATTTGACAGCATAGAGGAAATGGACTAATTCCACCAAAAACAAACTACTATAACTCACCCAATATGAAACTGATAATTTGAATAGCACTATAACTAATTAAGGACATTACATTCATAATCTAAAAAACTCCCCCAAAAACAAATTTCCAGGCTCACACGGTTTCACTGGAAAATGACACCAAATGCTTAAAGAAGAATTAGCACAAATTCCACACACTATCTTCCAGAAACTAGAAGAGGAGAGGACAACTGCCAATATATTAGTCCTGTTGCCCTGATATCAAAATTAGACAAATACAGTACAGAAAATGTACAGATCAACATTCTTTGTGAATATAGGTGCAAAAATTCCTTAACAAAATATCAGCAAATGGAATTCAACAATTTATAGAAAGAATTATGTACCAAGACCAAGTGGAATTTATTCCATGGATAGGAAGTTCGTTCAATATATGAAAATCAATCTGTGTCATCCACCATATTAACAGGCTAAAGAAGAAAAACAACATAATCATATCAACCATTTAATAAAGTCCAGCAGCCATTCAACACCCATTCATGATTTTTAAGAAAATAGGAGACGAGAATTTGCTTAACTTGATAAAGAACATCTACAAAAAACCAATAGCTATCATTTTACTTCCCCTCTTGGGGGAAACAAAGCAAGGTGTCTGCTTTCTCTATTCTTAGTCAACATAGTGCTGAAAGTTCTAGCCAATGCAGTAGAGCAAGAAAAAGAAATAAAAAGTATAGGAAAGGAAAGACCAGAAAGGAAGAAATAAAACAGTCACATTTGCAGGTATGATTGTCTACATAGAAAATCCCACAGAATCTGCAAAAAAAGGTCCTTGAGACTAAACCAATTTCATCAATGTCACAGGATACAAGATAAATATACAAAAGTTATTTTACTTCTATATACTAAGTAAGAACACATAGACATCAAAATGAAAAATACAATACCTTTTACAATCACTCACAAATGATGAAATACTTAGGTATAAATCTAACAAAGCACATACAGAACGCATATCCTGAAAAGTATAAAGCACTGATAGGAGAAATAAGACATCTAGATAAATGGAGAGACATACTGTGTTCATAAATTGGAAATCTCAACATTGTAAAGATATAAATTCTCCTCAAAGTGATACACAGACTGCAGTATAATAAAAATACATATATCTGGTCCTTGTCCCCAGTTCCTCACAGCCTAAAATGCTTAGAATTTCCTGGATGATAGGAATGTCTCTTGTTATTCATAATGAGCACCTTTGGAACACATCTGAGTTCATGCTAATGAGGTGACTTAGGGTGGGACCCTTAGATTGCTTCAGGATGGAAGCTGGTCATTAGAAGAACATGGGATTAGAGGGTTAGAATATTCTGCCCCATGCTCAACCTCAGGGTAGGAGACGGGGGCTAGAAATTGAGTTTAGTCACTAATGACCAATGATTTAAACAGTCATGCTCATGTAATGAAACCCCATATAAAATTCCTAAGCAACAAGGTTTAGGGAGCTTCTGAGTTAGTGAACACGTCTATATGCTGGGAGGGTGGTACACCCAGAGAAGGTATTGAAGTTCTGAACCTCTTCCCCTCGACCTTGCCTTATGTATCTCTTCCATTTGTTTTTTCCTGAGTTGTATCATTTATAATAAAGCTGTAATCATAAGAAGAGTGCTTTCCTGAGTCATTCTAGTGAACTATGAAACCTGAAGGGGAAAGAATGGCATGGGAACCACTGAATTTGTAGTCAGCTGGGCAGAAATGTGGGCAGCCCACATATTTCATTTGAGTTGGTGTCTGCAGTGGGGGTGGTCTTATGAGATTGAGTCCTTAACCTGTAAGGTCTACACTAACTCCAGGCAGTTAGTGTCAGAACTGAATTGAATTGTAGGGCACCCAGTTGATGTCAAGAATTGGAGAATTTGTTGTTGTCAAAACAACATATTTGATGTCAGTCACAAAAAGCACATACTCCCAGATAGATTTTTTGTAGATAAAACTAATATATTTCTAAAATTTGTGTGGAAAGGCAAAGGATCTAGAATAGCTAAAACAATTTTGAAAACGAAGAATGAAATGGGAGGAATCAGTCTCTCCAATTTCAAACCTTATTACATAGCTACAATAATCAAACTGGATAGTACTGGCAGAGATATAGACACACAGCTCAATGGAACAGAAGAGAACCAGAAATAGATTCACACAAATATACCCAACTGGTTTTTGGCAAAGGTCAAAAGCAATTCAATGGAGGAAAGATAGCATTTTAAACAAATGATGCTGGAACAAGTGGATATGTATAGGCAAAAAAATTTTAACTTGACTCAAGTCTTACACTTTATTCAAAAATGAACTAAAAACGGGCCACAGATTTAAATGTCAAACATAAGCCTGTAAAACTTTTAGAAAAAAGAGGAGAAAAATTTCAGGATCTAGGGTTAGGCAAAGAGTCTCACGCTTGACACCAAGAATGTAATTCATAACAAGAAAAACGGACAAATTGAATTTCATCAAAATTAAAAATGTCCACTCTGCACAAGACACTGTTAAAAGCATAAAAAAACACGACTACAGACTAGGAGAAATTATTTGCAAACCATGTATCCGACAGAGCACTAGTATCTACATAATTAACCCTCAAAAACTCAATAAAAAACAAATAACCCGACTAGAAAATGGGCAAGGACATGAAAAATTGCTTCACCAAAGAGCATACATGGATGGCAGATCGCTCATGAAAAAGCGTTCAATGTCGTAAACCATTAAGGGAATGCAAATTAAGACCACAGTGTGATATCACCTCATACCTGTCAGGATGGCAAAAATTAAAAACAGTGACATCACCAGATGCTGTGGAGAACGTGCCATCTCCAGGGCCTCCAAGGGAGGCAGAAGAGTTCACATCAGTGGTGCCGTGCGAGAAGGATCCAGCCCACGCTTGCTGGCTCTGAGGCTGGAGCAAAGGGCCAGGAGCCAAGGACTGTGAGCGGCCTCTAGAAGTGAGAAAAAGCAAGGGAACAGACTCTCCCTACAGACTCCAGAAAGGGAGGAAGCCCTGCGGCCCCCCTGATTTTAGCCCCAGGGAGGCCCATGTCACGGTTCTGACTTACCGAAATGCAACATGATACAGTATTTTGTCGTTTTGCGTAACTAAGTTGGTGGTAGTTTGTCATAGCAGCAAATGGAAAATGAATACAGTACAAATCCATTTGTATAGCATTTTTGAAGTGACAAAACTACAGAAATGGAGAACCGGTTAGTGATTGCCAGGGGTGAGGGAGGTGAGCAGGCAGAGGGACATGGGCAACAACGAGGGGTCCTGGGGCGGTGGAGTACACGACATCAATATCTCGCTTGTGAGCTTGTTCCACAGTTTTCTAAGATGCTACTCTTTGGGGGAAACTAGGTAATGGGTACATGGGGGCTTCTCTGTATTACTTCTTCTTAGACGTAGCATGACAATCTAAACTGATCTCAAAATTAAAAGTTTAATTTTAAAAATCCAACTATGTTTAGCATCTTCTGTTGGGTAAGAGGCAAAGGCTGCAGCACTTGATTATTATCTCCTTAACGTTCACTCTCTGCCAGCCTTTCCACTTACACAATCTTCTCTGATCCTGGGCAGGGAGTATTGCTGTTCCCAGTTCAGAGCAGCAGACTGAGGCTCATAGGTGCTAAACAACTCACGCAGATCTTCACACACAGGAAGAAATGAAGGGACTTCTCCCGGTGCCACCTATCCTCACCTCACCGGCCACATTCAGAGCCCAGCTCCTGAGCCCCTGCTTGTGGTTGTTTCTCAGGGCTGGGCAGAACAGGGCTCCAGTGTGCCAGAGGCAAGGCTGGGGATGGGGCGCTGGGTGGTGAGCCTGGAGGGCCAGTGGGTGATGCCAAGATGGTCTCAGCCTGCTTTGCAACCTGACTACTACCAGCCCTGAGCAGCATTACCTGACCTATCTAGAGAATTCTCAAGATATTGGAGAAACGCCTCAACCGAGATCTTCCACGGCAATAACATACCTGTAAGACGTGCAGAAAGAAGGCTTTTCTCCGCTCTAATCATCTGGCAGTATACTTTGAGGCTGAAATGCATCTATCCTACAACTCAACATTTCCACCCCTAGAGACTCACGCATGTCCACAGTGAGACACGCACCCAAGTTCCTGGCTAACTTAACTGGGATAGTGGTTTTGATACATGTTTGCTAAAATTCATCAAACTGGACACTTTACTATCGCGAATTAAACCTCTATAAACACAAGATTAAAAACAGGCATAGTTATGGCAACACTGCTTGTAACAGAAAACAACAACAACAACAACAACAAAATTCTTCAGTGCCCAGAAAAAGGAGAGTGGATAAATAAACTACCGTTACCCGCATAGTTGCCTATGAAGGTAAATAAACTGGGGCAGCACTGTTCAACCCAGAGGAGACTAGCAAACTTAACACAAAGTGAGAAAGCAAGCTGAAAGAAAGCACACACATAATAAATATGTCGCTATTCCTTACAGCTTGGCCCAGCCAGGAAAGCCAAGCTGAAGTCCACCGCTTGGGGCTTCACATAAAGCCATCATCTTCTTATGGCCTGAAAAGGGCAGACTCGGCTGCTATGAAACTGGTTGCATTTTTGTCCTCCCCTATTCTTTCTTCCTGGAATGCAAATGGAAGGCCCAGAGAGGCACCATCCACGTGGAGACCATGAGCACGAAAACCAGCCACTAAAGAAGGCAGAATAAAGAGCCAAGAAGAGCCAGGTTCCTGACCACATCGTGGAGCCTCCGCCCCAACCCCAGCCTGGCCATCCTCAGACTGCTCATGGCAAGAGAGAAACACTTTCCTTTTGGTTGAGCCACTGAAGAGAAGTTCTCTGTTACATGCAACCAGAAGGAGACCCTACCTGACATGGTGTCAAACAACACTGGAAAGTGTTACCAATTCAATTATGTGTGGTCAAAGGGTAAAGAGGTGCATGGGGATTAAATCACCCGGTGTGGGGGAGTGGTCTTCTCTGGGGGAGGTGAGGGGAGGGGAGGAGACTGGAGTGGGGAGCAATGGGGGATTCCAGTGGGGGGAAGGTGCAAGGCTTCCCACTCCTCCTTGAGGATCAGATGCACCGCATTGGTGGAGTGGAACAAGAGATGTGTACAGAATGGCTCAGCCTTCGGGGCGCCTGGGTGGCTCAGTCGGTTAAGCGTCCGACTTCGGCTCAGGTCATGATCTCACGGTCCGTGAGTTCGAGCCCCACGTTGGGCTCTGTGCTGACAGCTCAGAGCCTGGAGCCTGTTTCAGATTCTGTGTCTCCCTCTCTCTCTGACCCTCCCCTGTTCACTCTCTGTCTCTCTCTGTCTCAAAAATAAATAAACGTTAAAAAAAAAAAATTAAAAAAAAAAAAAAAAGAATGGCTCAGCCTTCTACTGAGTAGGGTTGCACCCTAAAGATTGAGTCCATAGGTCCTAGGTGGGGCCTGGGCTTCTATATTTTGAAAAAGCTTCCTAGTTGACTTTCTCCTTATCCTCCCAGCCAAAATGCTTGGGAGCTTTACATCCTACAATTCATACTATAAAATACTTATTTAATTTCCAGATATAAAATGACATCATGATATTAAATGAACAGAATTTTTTTAAATGATACAGAACTCCCCCTGGACCCTAGGGATTCTGTTGTGCACCCTGGGGAGACATGCTCTACTTTGCCCAGCCCAGAAAGACTCTCTAATTATCCCCATGCCTTCCAGAACCCAAGAGTCCACACTGCCTGCAGATTTGACAGGAAGAAGCCATAATCTGTTTGGACAGGTCCAGTATTCTCAGAAATATACATCCACGTTTCTAAACTATTCTATTAACCCAGACAGGGCTGGAGGGGGAATTTCACGGGAGCACAGACATCTCAGGCCGCAGGGAATGGCATCTGCCCACAGAAAAGAACCCACTGCCATGACTCATTTTTAAGAAATACTCTGTATTGCCTCTGGCCCCATTTCTGGGCTGGGGCCTGAGGACACTCACAGCCAGAGTCTGGCACCGGGTTGAGAGGTTGACACTCATGCTAAGGCACTGTATCTAGAACCACAGTGAGCAAGGGTCCCACCCCACCTCTGCCCTTCAGATGGAATCTGTTTTCTTCCCAGAAAGGGCCCCAGAATCCCTTATCTGCCCTTCCATTTGATCAGTGGGGATTTGGAGTTTCAGAAAGGTGTCCCTACAAGTTAATATCAAAACGGAGATGAGAATTTACACCTCTGGACTCCCAAAGTGGTTATGTTTTTTAACTCATGCTTTAGATGTAATACTAAATCCAATGAACTTCCTTTTTGCTTTGCTACAAAACTTTCAAAGAACATTGTTTCCATCAACAAATCCTCAAATCATGAGCCAGAATGGTAAAAAAAGGCTTAAAAGCGGGTTTCACTTCCTGTGTGGAGGCAGCCTGCCATGTAATGCAGTGGAACACCAGCCCTGCAGAAACAGGCAGCACTAGGGAGCCCATGAATATTTATCACCTCACTGTGCATTCACCAAGTAGTGCCGGGACAGAAAACAACTTTCAGCAAGTTTGAGTCCATGTTCTAATATTCTCCACCAAGACAGCTTGTTCTGACTTGTAAAAAAAAAAAAAAAGGTCATTTTCAAAAACCATAATGAGGCCAGTCTACTCTTAATAGCTTTAATACGCCCTGAAGCTTAAAATAGCAAAACAATCGCTTCTCCAAGATAAACAAGGCTTTCCTTTGTGTGTCTAATGAGAGGCAAGACCACAGCTAAGGCACATTCTAAGCTGTTTGTTGTCCCTAAATGCTGAGGTAACTGGAGCTCCCCCACCCCTCCCAAAACAGCAGATTACACAAAAAGAGATCTGTCTGAGAGCTTTTGCCTGATCGTCAAACGACAACCTGAGACCCCAAGTGAGCCAGGGCAGTGCACGAATGCTGCAATGATCAGCTCTGGCTGGGGCCTTGGCTTACTCTGCAGACGCCAGACAGCACCTTTGAAGGAACTGAGAAGTACCCAGAAGACACCACTAGCGAATGGGTACAAGGGGACATATAGGAGCACAAAATTTCCTGCCACAAAAACCTATACATACATTGAGATATGTAATGAAACGGGTTTTCTCCAAGCAGAAGTCTCTCAAACATTCTAAGTCTGGGGCGTAAAACTTCTCCTATATGATCTTGATTCAAACTAAAGTCAACATCTGCCTCCTCTCTTTTTCTTCCTCCCCTTCTGCTCCTCCCCCATCACCCCCAAAACTCACGGAAAATCCATTTTGCCATTAAGTGAAAGAATTAAGTATAGGTTTCTCTATGAAATGTGTAAGACAGAATCACCCTGGGATGCCTGGGTGGTTCAGTCAGTTAAGGGTCCGACTTCAACTCAGGTCATGATCTCATGTTTGGTGAGTTCCAGCCCCTCTGGCTCTCTGCTGTCAGCACAGAACCTGCTTTGGATCCTCTGTCCCCCTCCCCCTCCCCTCAATAGGAAATAAACATTTTTAAAACACTACCCTTTCTTCATTTATCACCTTAAAACACCAGGAACTGACTGGCGCCTGGATGGCTCAGTCGGTTGAGCATATGACTCTTGATTGCAGTTCAGGTCATGATCTCATGGTTCATGAGTTCGAGCTCCTCATCGGGCTCTGCCCTGACAACATGAAGCCTGCTTGGGATTCTGTCTCCTTCTCTCTCATCCCTTCCCGCTTGCTCTCTGTATCTTTCTCAAAATAAGTAAAATTAAATTTAAAAAAAAGGGGGGGAGGTGCTTGGGTGGCTCAGTTGGTTAAACGTCCGACTTTGGCTCAGGTCAGGATCCCAAGGTTCATGAGTTCGAGCCCCGCATCAGGCTCTGTGCTGACTGCTCGGAGCCTGGAGCTTGCTTTGGATTCTGTGTCTCCCTCTCTCTCTATCCTCCCCTGCTTGTGAGTGCTCTCTCTCTCTCTCTCAAAAATAAATAAACATTAAAAAAACAAAACAAAACAAAAAAAAACCCACACACCAGAAACTGAGGAGGTGACCTGGACGTGGCAGCCTAAGGCTTCCCCAGCAGGTCACAGGTCATGCCTGCTGGATCCTGCAGACTGCAGAGGACCAGAGAATGTAAACAGCAGTGTTGCCAAGAAGAGAGGGATGCCCAGCTATTCCAAGTGCTGCTGCGGCCGAGTCGAGAGGTCTCACAAAACTGGGGAAAGCCTGGACCTTGCTGCAGTTAAAAATCTTCTACACAGTTTGGGGTGCCTGGGTGGCTCCGTCGGTTAAGCATCTGACTTCGGCTCAGGTCATGATCTCATAGTTCGTGAGTTTGAGCCCCGTGTCGGGCCCTGTGCTGACAGCTCAGAGCCTGGAGCCTGCTTTGGATTCTGTGTCTCCCTTTCTCTCTGCCCCTCCCCGACTCGTGCTCTGTGTGTGTCTCTCTCTCTCAAAATGAATAAATATTTTTTAAAAAAAGATATCAAATTAAAAAAATAAAAAAAGAATCTTGTATACGGTTCAACGGCTGCAAGTCAGGCAAAGGCCTCCCAGGGAGGAAGTGCCAGGGTGGCCAGGTACTTGCAATACTTTTGCTGTCCAAGAGGGGCCCACAGACCCTGATGGAATTCTCACCCCCTGCCAGGCTGCACGTTCAGCCTTCAGCTGGAGGCAGAGGGAGTAGAACAGGGAAAGGGTGTAGAAGAGACAGAACAGGTTACTTCCCCATCAGGGGTTAGCAAATGCCCAGAGTGTAGGAGGCAGAGAGGAGTCAGGGCTTCCCTCAGGGTGCCTGGGGGATGGCTCACACTTGCCACCACCAAACAGGAAGCGTCTGGGAGCAGGAGTGCATCTGGGGCTCCCTGCCCATTCCATTTGCTTGAGGACCACCTGCACACACACAGGCTCAGACGCGCACACAGTTTAATCTAAGAAACTGAGCCTCATGTTGCATCCATGTTGTATCAATTGGGAGACCTAGTTTTCGGGGATAGAAAGGAAAGGGATTACCTGGATGTTTAGATTCAAAAACAACAAAACTAAGACAAATGCAAAAATGAAAACAAACCATACCCACTTGCGAGTAGAGTTTTGTGGGAAAAGTTGAGCTGGAATTGGACTTCATTTTTATACCTTCCTGAGAGGCACAGGACAGGAAGCTATTCCTGTACTTTGTTAAGTCTGAACTCCACAAGTGAAGGTAAGGGGAGGGGAAAGGCAGGAGGGGGTGGCAGCAGGCAGGCCCTGCCTCAGGTGACAAGTGACAAGCCTGGGTTCTGCTGGCAGGACTACTGGGGACAAAGCCCTCAAGAGCGGTAGCAGGGAGCTGGCTGTTATAGGGCTCTAGGATGATACGGACAGCCCCTTCACGAAAGTGCTCTGAATGGTGGAGGGTGATCCACGGCTCCGTTCTCATATTTCGAGCTGTAATTTAGGCTTCATTTCAGCTAGAAAACAAGAACCTTTCCCCCAATGCCTTTTGTCTAGGAAAAACAGTTCTACAAAATCTGAGTTCAAAAGAACAGAAGGGAACCATCAGCAGTGATCGCGAACATTTTTGGAGCATTCCCGGTGTCCCCTTAGCTCATTTCATCCTTCCGCCAGTTCTGTGAATATCAGAGTGGAAACTGAGGTCCTGACAGTTACCCACAGCCCCCAGGGCTCCACAGAGGCCAGGTAGGTGGGACATGAAGCCCAGCTCACTGCCCACCCAGCACCCCGTTAACATTTTCATCCCAGTCCAAAGAAGCTCAGGTGGTGAACCAGCTTTTTTCAGTTTTTTTACTCATTAACCTCCCGCTGAGATGCATACCAACCCAGACGCTTGGGTTAAGATTAAACTAGTGACAACCGGTCAAAGTCAAGGCACTCAGGATCACAGCTAACTAGAGATCAGGCAAGCTGCCCCCAACAAGGAGCTGCTAACACTGTGTTTTTAAACTGAAAAATCAGATTTGGACTTTTTTTCCCCTCTAGTTGGAACAGTAAAGAGAATATAAAATGTTAATAGTGCTATATTGGGTTAATATAGTCCAAAAATCTATCTTCTTTCAATGTCTTAAGTGTCCTTGTAATGAAATCATTCTTTGACATCACAGCAAAATATAAGGCTGTTTTTTGTCAACCAAGCCCCAAGCACAAGGGCATGAGAGCTGCAGCAATTCTGTTTCTGGGTGAGCCAGCAGAAAGACAGAGGGGGAGGAGCACATGGTGAGACCCACAGGTTCCTGGTTCTCCGATACCATTCACACACACTCACAGAGCATCTGAAATGGGTGGAGCAGGGCACCATCTCACCATCACGTCGTGAAAAGTGTTATCAGGAAATTAAACCCAATGGCGCGCGCGCAGCTCTGTCTGGGGTGGGAGTGAGGGAAGGCCTCTTCAAGGGGGACATCTGAGCTGAAACCCAAACTGTAAGAAGGAGCTGGCATAGAGAGATCTTGGGTTAGAGTCCAGCTAGAGGGAACAGCCAATGCAAAAATGCTAGACAGACGCTTATAGCTGGAGCAGAGTGAACATCAGAACTAGAAATGAGGCAGGGGGAGTGGGGAGGGGGCTCCTGGCAACTTTGCAAACCCTGGTCAGGAATGGGAAGCCACTGGAGGATTTTAAACCAGGGGACAACACAATCCAGTTCATCTTCAAAAGCTCATCCTGGCTATTACATAGGAAGCAGCAGTTACAAATATGTGTCCATTTGCAGGTTGGGGAGGGAACCAACATCCTGGCTCAGCTTTTCTACCTGGTAGCATGTTCCCAATTCACAGGCATCTTAAGATTCAACCTGTTCGTAACCAGCTCTGACTGGCAACTCACTGGCCCTGCTCTTCAGATTATCTGGAAATTCTTTTTTTTTTTTAATTTTTTTTTAATGTTTATTTTTATTTTGAGAGACAGAAACAGAGTGTGAGTGGGGGAGGGGCAGAGAGAGAGAGGGAGACACAGAATCTGAAGCAGGCTCCAGGCTCTGAACTGTCAGCACAGAGCCTGATGCGGGGCTTGAACTCACAGACCGTGAGATCATGACCGAGCTGAAGTTGAATGCTTAATCGACTGAGTCACCCAGGCACCCCAATCTGGAAATTATTTCTAAAATTAAAATTGAAAAACATAGTTACTGTTAATTTTTAAACATATCTGTGTTTCAGTCATCACTTTAAGAAAGTAGATCAGGGGGCACCTGGAGGCTCAGTCAGTTAAGCGTCCAACTTCAGCTCAGGTCATGATCTCACAGTTTGTGGGTTCAAACCCGCATCAGGCTCTGTGCTGACAGCTTGGAGCCTGGAGCCTGCTTCAGATTCTGTTTCTCCCTCTCTCTCTGTCCCTCCCCCACTTGTGCTCTCTCTCTCAAAAATAAATAAACATTAAAAAAATTCTTTTTAAAAAGAAAGTAGATCAGAATGACTTTATTTCTTTGCTTTTTCATTTAAGAGAGAGAGAGAGAGATAAAGAGGAGTGGGGGAGAGAAGGAAGAAAGAGAGAAAGAGGGAGGGGGAGAGGGAGAGGGAGAGAGAGAGAGAGAGAGAGAGAGAGAGAATTCCAAGCAGGCTCCACACTCAGCATGGAGACCGATGCAGGGCTTGATCCCACAACCCTGGGATCATGACCTGAGCCAAAATCAAGAGTCTGAGACTCAGCTGACTGAGCCACCCAGTTGCCCCCAGAATGACTTTTAAAAAACTTTTATTTTTTTTAATGTTTATTTATTTCTGAGACAGAGAGAGAGCATGAGTGGGGGAGCGGCAGAGAGAGAGGGAGACACAGGATCCAAAGAAGGCTCCAGGCTCTGAGCTGTCAGCACAGAGCCCGACGCGGGGCTCGAACTCACAGACCGTGAGGCCGTGACCTGAGCTGAAATCGGTTGCTCAACTGACTGAGCCATCCAGGCGCCCTTTTTAAAAATTATCTTTAAAATGTGCCCTGCTTACTTCCAAAAAGCATTCAAGGCCATTGTCAAAAAGCCTGTCAGCAACAGGACAACTTCAAGTTCTCCCCAGGAAAACGTTTACAATATATTGTAATATCTGTTATGGCATCAGTTTGGGGTAAAAATGCTAATGTTGAAGGGTTTTAAAAGCCCAATTTGTTCTAAGGACTGTGTTCAGCTGCATGTACAGTTTTATCATGGGCTGATTCGCTCACTTTAATCCACTTTTATATTTTTCCTCTTCTATCCTCTCCCTGGCCCTCTAGAGAGCCACCCTTTGCCTGGTTTTGCTGCTCACTGGCTCCCCCATCAGAGACTGAGCGGAAAGGAAAGATTGGAAAGCCTGATGCCTCTGGTTCAGCAGTTTCAGTTCTACGTGTGGGTAATTCTTTGTGGGATGGTGTTTATGTGTGTGCATGGGGCGGGCAGTCCTGGGTTAAAGTGCTATGTGAATTTTAATTATTTACCAATTCTTCTCCATTGTAGACACACACATCCCTCACCTTGTCTCTCTCTCTCCCTCTCTAAAATCTTATAACTGGACAGAGTCTAATTTCTCTCTTCCCATAGCATTTTTACTTCTGTTCTAATTCCATCGCTTAAACTTTTGCAAAGTGATATACAACACTGTCACACATCTCACAGGTAAATTCAAGATAAAAAGCAAAAGGCAGAAGAAAAACAGAAATTTTTCATTCTTCCTTCTGGGTGGGTTTTAGCAGACGTTTTAGGATTATCTGACTAAAGCTGATTGTCAGCTACAAGAGTTTTTTGATTATGGTTTTTAAAAAATTTAGAGAAACGCTTCATTTTTAAATACCTTATAAGCACCAAAACTATCATTTCTGTTACTTTTCCCATAATTGTCACCACGTTCACTACCTCCAAGACTATGTATGGCTATCCTCACTAGTAGCAAAATAGAGATTTGCGGCAGATTATGAAAAGCAGGATCTGACAGAAATGCTGACGAATTTTGAAGGGTTTTGGTGGGGATGTAGAGCAGAATTGTTTTAGTTCTTTGATTGGTTTGGCTTTTGATGTTTGCTTCAAACTACTATGTGGTCCCAAATTATAAATTGCATATGTAATTTAATGTATAAAACAAGAATGTTCACTGCTTAAAAATTTTTTAGTTGAGCAACTGACCTTTCAAAGGAAAACCTCAAAGGAAAAAATTTTAAGTAAATTGCCTAACTCTAATCGAACTTTCCAGGTATTCTTTAAAAAAGTTCTTTGTGATTAGGTAAAAGCTATTCAGTCATGTTCATGGGCAAAAGAGACAAAAACCACATGCTGAATTGAAATAGAAAACTTTTAGCTTAAGGAAAAATGCCAGGGATGTGGCATCCCCCACCATTTCTTTTTCTTTTGGGTAAAGCCTGGTTACTCTCTCCCAGCTTAGTCAAAAAATGCCATCAGCAATCAAACTTCTAGCTTGGTAAAAACGTATTCTCCAGGGTCGCTTGGGTGGCTCAGTCGGTTGAGCGTCTGACTTCAGCTCAGGTCACGATCTTGCGGTCCGTGAGTTCGAGCCCCGCGTCGGGCTCTGGGCTGATGGCTCGGAGCCTGGAGCCTGCTTCCGATTCTGTGTCTCCCTCTCTCTCTGCCCCTCCCCTGTTCATGCTCTGTCTCTCTCTGTCTCAAAAATAATAAAATAAACATAAAAAAAAAAAAAAAACAAAAAAAAAACGTATTCTCCAAACAGTTGATGAAGAATGGAACCTGCCTTACTTGGCCTCTACTTATCAATCCACTATCTTACATTAGAATGCGACATTTTCAGGACAAACTCAGACGCTGTCCGAGCACATTAGATTCTGTTCAGCAATAACAGGGGTTAAAAGAATGCTTCCCCTTTGTCCAGGGCCCCCACACTCACAGGGTGTCCCTGTAAAGGGGTGCTAACATTGCCCATAAGGGCCCAGTGGGAGCAGCCTGGACGGCAGGCAGTCCCTCCCTGGAGGACTCCCGTCCCGGGTCGATCGCAGCACCAAGAATGTGACTCCAACTCCCCAGGCGGCTCGTCCCCGGCACCGGTCCCTTGGGAGATGGAGCCCGCGGCTCCCAGGACTACTGACAGAGCAGGGGTCCAACCACGCAGCGCTGTCTAGGGGAAAGTTTTCAGAGCGTTCCCGACCAGATCTGCGACCAACGTTCCCGGGGGCTGAAAACTTGGCGACCTGCAGCGGGCCGGGCCAAGCTCCATTTCCTCCTCTGCAGTATAGGGGAACCCCTCGGCGCCCACCGCCTAGCTGGCTCCACCCGGACACGCGCCCACGACCCGACCTTGGCGCTCTATCAGTGAGTTGGTGTCGACCCCCGCGCTCCACGCCCTGGCACCGCTGGGGCGTGCGGAGGTGTTTGCAAACTTGCCCGGCAGGCGGGCGCGTCCCCGTCGGCGCGCCCCCTTCCCCGAGCTCCGGCCGCGAGCCCCCGGCCCCCCGCGCCTGGCTCTGGGCCCCGCGCACTCACCTCTGCTCCAGAGCGCGGGGAGGAAGAACCACGGCAGCAGCGGTAGCACGGCCCACCCCATCCCGGGGCAGCGCGTCTGGAAATTCTCTCCCGATCCACGGACAGACGGACGTCCCAAACCTGCCCAGTCCCCGGTCGAGCACGCCAGCTAAGCAGCCAGCCCAGTCCCGGCGGCGGGGCAGCTAGCGCCGAAGTGGCGGGGCCGCGCCGCGGGCAGGAGGCGCCTAGTGCTGGAAGGGGCGGGCCGGGGGCCGAGTCCGAGCGGACCCGGGCCAGTTAGGGTGGGGAGGGGGCGGGAAGGAGGGCAGAGAGGCGGGCCGCCGAGGGGAAGGAAGGGGACCGAGCTGGACAGCACGGGTGCGGAGGGGCGGGCCATGGGCCGAGCTGGGCGGCCAGGGATGGGGGACGGGGGTGGAGAGAAAGGGAGGGGACTGCAAGAAAGGGAGGGAATTAGAAACCAGTAGAGGGGAGGGGCGGCTGGAGGTGTGGAGGAGAGAGCAGCCCTGGCCTCTGGGCTGGCCAGGAGTTCAACACATGTGGGTGGGAGGGAGACTGAGACAGGGAAAAAGTTGGAGACGCGTGGAGGGCTCCCGAGGCAGACCCAAAAGGAGGGTCCGCGGCGATTCCGCAATCCAGACGTGCAAGACACAGAAAACCCTGGCAGCAACGCTCCCAGAGGCCAAGGCCATCGTGGCACCGCTCCCTACTGAGCGCTCCCTGGGTACCTGGCCAAAGGTGTGAGACCAGCCTTGGTGGCGGGGAGCGCACTGCCTCCAGGGGAGCGGTTCCTGGTGATGACAGGAATTGTTTGCTGCGCCCGCCCGCGACAAGTCTGAGAGAGGCAAAGCTCAGGGAGGGAGCTCCGTAGCTCTGAAGTGTGGAGGGGCCCAGAGGTAAGCAGCAGAGAAAGTTAATCATAAAAGAAATCAAAGCCACTTTTACTAATAATTACAACAGTAACTTACATAACTTCTTAAAGGAAACATTTTTGGGGTTAATTTATTTTAATGTGATCCTTTTTGACCACATGAGCCAGATCATTGTCGTTTCTCTGCTCAGAACTCTCAAAACTCTCCAATGTTTCCTGCTTTCTTGCTGCAAAAGGCCAAAGGCCTACAAGGTCCTATGGGACCTGGTCCCCTATCCTCTCTGACCTCATCTCCTTACTCTGCTTCCATTTATGCTGGTTTCCCGTCAAATAGTCCCCGACCCTGAGGCTGGCTGGCCTCTTTGGGTAGATTTGGCTGTACAGAGAGAACCAACCCAAATGGAATGGATTTAGACAGGTTATGACTTACACTGACAGCAAAAGCAAGATCAGCACCATGCCAGCTCCTTGCATCCCCAGCCCCGTGGGAGGACACCAAGCCAGAGGGAACAGCGGGTCACTCGCTGAGCAGCCAACTCTAAACTACTCCCATACTCCCAGGCAGTTTTACAGACTGATACTGAGCCTGCAGTTGTATCCTTCAGGGGAGGAGGCGGCATGGAGGCAAGGAGATGGAAAGTTCTGTGTTCAACTACAACTATGGAGGAGGAAGAAAAACACGTTCCTGCAGTCTCCTGCAAGAAAGGGATATGAAGCTGCCTTCAAACAGCTGCTCATCAGGCTTACCTCCTCGTGCTCCAGGAGGAACTGTACACAGTCTGTCTAGACCTGGGTAAGACGACAGTCAAGTCCTGCCTACATGCCTATGCGGAGATGTGCAAGGTGGCAGGACACCTCAGTGGGGCCGTTCTACAATTTTCTTGCTATGGCTCACGTATCCTAGACACTCTGCCACCCTGGGGTATTGTACCGACTGTTCCCACTGTGCACAATGTTCTTCCCCCAGACTCACACCCTCTTGGTTAACTCTACTCCTTCAAGTTTGCTCAAATCTCTTTCTCTACCTTGCATGAAACTGTTCCAGTTATCCATTTCTGTGTGACATATGACATATGGGGATAAAACAAAAGCCACTGTATTAGAGTCATGGAATCTGTGGGTCAGAGATTTGGACCAGTGCAAGGGAGATAGTTTGTCTCTGCTCTCCCATTTCTGCTGGGATCTTAGGCTCAAATGGCTGGGGATTAGAATCATCTAGAACAGGGGTCAGCAAACAACAGCCTCCCGGCCCATCACCTGTTTTTGCAAGTAAATGTTACTGGAATACAGTCATTTGTGTGTATGTTATCTATGGCTGTTTTGGTGCTGTAACAGCACAGCTGAGGAGCTGTGACAGAGATCATATGGCCCTTTGAGAAAAAAGTTGGCCAACCCCTGATCTAAAGGCTTGCGCCCTCACATAGCTGGCACTTGCCCTGGGATGAACTGAAGACTAGGGCCGCAGACCAGAGCACTTAATGAGGCTTCTCCATGGTGGCTTCAGTGCTTTTGGAAGTCTTGCATGGTGACCTGGGCTGGCAAAAGCAGGCATTCGTTCTAGTGAACAAGGGAGAAGCTGTCTGGCCTTTTGTAACCTAGCTTTGGAGGTCACCTAGCTCCACTTCACCAGACTCTCTCCGTGGAAGCAGTCACAACCCCAATGTCCCAGGGAAGAACCAGAGACACCCCCCCCCCCACAACTCCTGATAATGGAAGTGTCAAAGAATTTGCAGCTATGTTTTTTAACTTCCACAAATAGGAAAACTTGGTGAAAATGTGGGATATCAGTTCTATCCTATTAGTTTCATACATGCCATGCCCCTAAATGACATTGTCATGTAACGTGTTCCTCACAGGATCAAGATATGTGAAGGGAAATGTGAGCCAAAAAGAAAAAAATCAGACTCCCATATTAAACAACTATTTCCATGTTTATAGGACCTCTGCCTATACACATTTGTGCAACTTCAACAGGGCAACACCATCCTGGAACCCATACTTGAATGCCCACAATGTATTGTGCATTTCCTAAGACTTGGTGTGTTACAGGGAGGAACCCTATTGTTTATTCCCTAAGAAAAAGAAGGAGTATCAAGGGCCTGCAGTAGCATCCATTCAGGGGTTGGGGAAGACTACCCCCAATGACTTGAGTGTAGAAGGGCTGCGCCCCAAATGTAGTGGCATTGTGATCCCAGTCGGTAAATTGATCATGTTCAACATAACAATGAGAAGGTTTAAGACTTCCAGTTGAACTCCCCACATGAACTGTGTAGAGACTCAGTTCTCAACCAGCCCATCGGAAAGCCGTCTTATTTCTCTTTGTCCTTCTGCTATCCCCCCTCTTACCCTTTCAGCCTTGTCCCCAGACGTGGCTTGTAATTTACTCCCCCCTCCCCCCTCCAGTCTAGCATGTGGCCCCCTCATTCAGGGCAGGCCTCCCCCTGTCCACTTTAACGTAGTGCAGACCACCCGATAAAGTATTTACACAGCTGGCTTGGCCTCAGCATGCTCTGAATGAGGGTGTGCTGGGAAATGGCCCCATCCCTCTTTCAGTGCCAGAGAGCCATTCATTCATTCACTATTCCACAGAAATCAGCTGAGCTCATGCTCCATTCCAAGTGTAATACCAATACCTGGGACATATGCACAGCACCTCCATGAGGAAGCCATCCCATGGCCCCTCGTGCTTGTTACAGCCTGGACTCACCCACCCGGCAGCCATTCCATGCTCTTCCAGTCCCAGCACCCTGGTTTTCCTTTGCAGAACCATGGCTCCCACACTCACATCCCCTCGTGCCCCTGAGCCCGGAGGTGGGGTTCTTCTTGCTGCCCTAAGACCATTTCCTGTCCCTCCCCTCTAAAGTCTGTGGCTTGAATGTTATGTTACCAGCCCTGTTTGCTGCAGGTATCTACAGACCCCTAGGGCTCTCTCTCTCTCTCTCTCTCATACTCCTTGAAGATTTTATTGTATTTTATTTTTAATGTTTATTTTTGAGAAAGAGAGAGAGAGAATGCAGAGGAGGGTCAGTGAGAGAGGGAGGCAGAGGATCCATAGTAGGCTCTGTGTTGTCAGTACAGAGCCGGATGCAGGGCTGGAATTTTCATCAACCGCGAGATCATCGTGACCTGAGCCGGTCAAACACTTAACCAGCTGAGCCACCGAGGGGCCCCTCCTTGAAGATTTTAGTACTTGCTCCACAGTCACTCCTTCACACTATCCCTGTCATAATTCTTGGTGCTTTCAGTACCACATAATGACATTCCAACACTAGTATTCTAAGCCCCTTGATCTCTTGTCCTCCATTCAGTGTGCTGAGCAACATGTTGTAAATAGAAATGCCAAGCTCTTGAAATTTGCAGGGGGACTGGGATGGTGCCAATAAGACAGGCAACTCAGGGGCGCCTGGGTGGCTCAGCTGGTTAAGCATCTGACTTCCGCTCAGGACATGATCTCACGGTTCGTGAGTTTGAGCCCTACGTAGGGCTCTGTGCTGACAGCGCGGAGCCTGGAGCCTGCTTCAGATTCTGTGTCTCCCTCTCTCTCTGCCCCTCCCCTGCTCACACTCTGTCTCTCTCTCAAAAATAAAGTTAAAAAAAAAAAGGCAACTCAGAATACTCCAAATCTTAAGGAAAACACAACATCTTGTAGTTTTTTGGGCAACATAGATGGTGCATGGAAGGGTCTCCATTCAGTGAGCTCAACAGGTGTATACCTCTCGGGTGACTATGTTGTAGGGAAGGTAATTCACTAGGAATACTGACTCTAACACAAGCCTACCGCTGCACTTGTATAACTGCTAAGTAGCAGGTACACAGAAATCCATTGCTAAAGAAAACTCACCAGATCAAAATCCTAAAGTTTGTTACAAAAAGACAATATGATATAGGAACAACAATAAAGTAAGAATATGCATCACAGTTAAAGGTTGTTTCATGGTAAAGGGTCCAGAGAGGCCAGGTACGGGGTCCTTCGTCCTCCCTCCGCAAAGCATGTGGCCAGATACACTTTCTCTCTTGGGTCAGGAACCACTTGGGACACCTTGGAGACAGGGAGCACAAAATAGTGGCTCAGCTGGGGATTTTTAAATTTTGCTGGTCACCTAGGCATATTGGTGAGGCATAATCAGCCTCCATAGCAGGGCCCTCTGGGGTCTTGCTGAGACCAGGTGCAAATTATCCCCCTCACTGTTTTCAATAAGCAATGCTGACAAGTTGGTACAAATCTCCTTAAACCTCCACAAACCCATGATTACAAAGGAACATTATTAATCGGTATGCTTCATGCCCTGACCGGGAGTCAGTGCCATGCAGGAACTTTAACAAAATAGCTCAGGCTAATTCCAGACCCTCACAGCACAGTAGCTTTTGTAGTTGTTGCAAAATGAAATGGTACATAAAAGTTTACATTCAGCATAGTGATTATCATCGTGAAATAAAGGCATTTCTTTTTGTGGTTTTTGGGGACTCTTTTGCAAGAAAATCCATTTGCCAGGCCCCAAAAACTTACTGGAAGCAAAACTGTCTAGCTCAAAAAAGGGATAGTATTGTTTAAAGATGCCCCTCAGTGTACTGAACATTGTATAAAATGATTGTTGGGCTTTTGTAGTTGGTTGGGGGAAGTGATGTTGTGCATGTTAGGAGAACCCATTGGGTGTCCTGGAAAGAGTAGAAGTGCAAGTATTTAAGTGTTACAATTTGTTATAAAAATAGGATGGTGTATGTTTTCCCCCGGTGGAAAGAAATGGAAGTAGTATTATCTGGTATTTGTTATTTGTTATGGGACTGAGAGAATTCTGGCATGACACTTCATTCAGCCAGCAAGCTGAACTACGTAACAGAATGCCAAGTGCCCAGTTCTTGAATTTGCTGGGGTATGATAACGGAGCATACAAAATGCCTCATTCCATGTGCTGAACAACAGATTGGAAATTATCCAGTTCACGTATTCGCATGTGCTGGCACTTGTGTGGTGGGGGCAGGGAAGGCAAATTCAGACTGTGTGTTTAAAAGGCTCAAATCACCAAGGTCAACAACATTTGGGAAGCTCAAGTATTGGAGCATGTAAGTGACTGGCATTTCAAAGGGTGAGTGACAAACTGGAAGGACCAGTGTCTAGCCCTTGACGCTTTTGGAAACCTGAGATGATATTGATGAGATATTCTCTCACCATGCTGAACAACATTGGGGATGTGCAAATATCCAGACACTAGAGTTCACCGAGGCACTGAAAACTGTTCTGGAAGTACAAGTGTCTGACACTTGAAGATTAGAAGAGATTGAGATGGTGGATGTAGGGGTTTGTTCAGCATGCTTCAGAACATATCGTAAGCATGGAGATCTAGATTTTGTAGTTCAATGAGAAACTGAACTGATGCTGGTAAGCAACTCCATTTAGCTCCTTCAACAAAATACTAGTAGTCTAAGAGTTTTGCCTTTGTAGTTGCAGGGTAATTGAGATAGTGCATGTAAAAGACTCCATTTTGCCAAAACCATTCTGGAAATAAGAAGTTTCTAGTTCTTGCAGTTTGTTGGCGGGATGGGCGATGGTAAGTAGATGAGATGCCATTTGCTGAACAATGTACTGAAATCACAGGGGGCTCGTTCTGGTAGTTCCTTGGGAACGGATGACTGGTGGATCTGCAAGGTAGCAGACAACAGAAATCTGATTGATAATAGTTTTTGGTTGCCTGTTTGGACACTGGTACTTCTGTTACCTCCTTGCATTCTCTGTGCTCTTTGAGGGGTTTGGTTGGCACTGGGAGTGCAAAAATGGTGTATGTGTGCATGTGTGAGCGCATGTGTGTGTATGTGTGCTGGAGCTTCTGGGTTGGTGTTTTTGAGTTCCATGTTTCCTTTTGACCCTTGGCTGAAGTTGTTAAATCTAAGCTGGTAGTTCTTTTTGTAGGAATGAAAACTGAAAAAGGGACACAAGAGAGAAAATAAGTCTTTTCTTCCCAAAAGCGAAGTGTGCTAATCTTTTACAATGTCTTGTTTGTCAATGACTCTTTCCTCTTTCTGCATCTCTCTGTCTCCTAACTTGAGGGGAAAGCTCCATGTACAACAATAAAGTGTTATTAAGTCTTAAAAGCTGTGCCCCTAACCTCAGCCACAATTTACCTAGACAAATGCTACAGCTAAGTGCACATAGCAAAATAGCTGGAGTTAATCCAGCTATTAGCTCCTTTTGAGAGTCCCCGCTTGCCTGAGAGTAATTGGTCTTCCGGAAGAAACATCAAAAGAACCACAGTTGAGAACAGTACCATAGATACAGAATGGACTGGCATTGTCAACATAGACTGCTGTCAATCTGCACTAAAGGACTGGGGTAGGGTTTGCAGACTCTTTAGTCCAGAAGGAGGCAAATGCATAAGTACACTGCTTAACCCAGGAGCCACAAAACCTACTTTAGATCTAATTCTAGGTAATATCCTTCTTTTAATAAGCATATTAAAAAGCTTTTTCTTTATCGCTAGCCATCAATCTTATTGCCATATTTGTTCAAACTGGAATAAGACATCCTTTAAATAGGATCTTATTCCAACTGACCCCTTGGAATTCAGAATAAGCAATCCCATAAAAGAGTGTAACATAGATCATAAGCTAACAAGTAAAAAAAAACACCCAGTAAGGATTATGTTATGATTAATGATATATATTGACTAGTGTTATCTACAAAACCACTCAGAATAATGGTAGTATTGGTGAAATATTATATAAAGTATCTTTACCCAGTTCTTTTCTTTCATAGCCATATACATATATATTTTTTGCATTGTTTCAATATGAATCTGTCTTCCTTTTCACCAGGTTACAATTGGATAAATCAATTAGTAACCATGATCATGATGAAGATCTCACTTAAGTGTGATAAGAGCTTTATCAAGGAACAAAGCTGTAGGTTTCTTCTTTTTTTTTTTTTTTTTTTGAGTTTTCAGAATTCTTTATATATTCAGGATAAAAGCCATTGGTCACAAACTCAACACCCAAAAAACAAATAATCCAGTGAAGAAATGGGCAAAAGACATGAATAGACACTTCTCCAAAGAAGACATCCAGATGGCCAACTGACACATGAAAAAATGCTCAGCATCACTCATCATCCGGGAAATACAAATCCAAACCACAATGAGATACCACCTGACACCTGTCAGAATGGCTAACATTAACAACTCAGGCAACAACAGATGCTGGCAAGGTTGTGGAGAAAGAGGAACACTTTTGCACTGCTGGTGGGAATGCAAACTGGTGCAGCCACTCTGGAAAACAGTATGGAGGTTCCTCAAAAAACTAAAAATAGAACTACCTTACTACCCAGGAATTGCACTACTAGGCATTTATCCAAGAGATACAGGTGTGCTGTTTTGAAGGGACACATGCACCCCCATGTTTATAGCAGCACTATCAACAATAGCCAAAGTATGGAAAGAGCCCAAATGTCCATTGATGGATGAATGGATAAAGAAGATGTGGTATATATATACATATATATATTATATACTATATATATAATTATATATATTGTATATTATATACTTATATATATATATGCTGGTATATTGTATACACACACACACGCACGCACACAATGGAATATTACTCAGCCATCAAAAAGAATGAAATCTTGCCATTTGCAACAACATGGATAGAACTGGAGAGTATTATGCTAATAAGTGAAATTAGTCAGAGAAGGACAAATATCATATGACTTCACTCATATGAGGACTTTAAGACACAGAACAGATGAACACAAGGGAAGGGAAACAAAAATAATACAAAAAACAGGGAGGGGAGCAAAACATAAGAGACTCTTAAATATGGAGAACAAACAGAGTGTTACTGGAGGGGTTGTGGGACAGGGGATGGGCTACATGGGGAAGGGCATTAAGGAATCTACTCCTGAAATCATTGTTTCACTATATGCTAACTAATTTGGATGTCAATTAAAAAAAAAAAAAAGAAAAAAAAAGCCATTGGTCAGTAATGTGGTTTGCAATATATATATTTTTTCCAGTCTACAGCTTGGCTTTTCTTTTTCTTGACAATGTCCTTAGCAGAGCAAAAAATGTTAGTTTTGATGAGATTCAATTCATTATTGTTTTTTTTTTTTTCTTTTTTGGATTGTGGTTTTGGTGTCTTATATAAGAACTTTAAAAAACAGCTTTATTCAGATATAATTCACATAGCCCAAGATTCACCCTTTTAAAGTATATAAGGGAGCCATTTTTCTATATTCATAGACTTGTGCAACCAGCACCATTATTTTAGAGCATTTCATTGCCTCAAAAAGAAACCACATACCTATTAGCTGTCATTTTCTGTTCCCCCATCCCACCCTCTACCCCAACCTCCAACCCCCGGCAATCACTAATTTACTTCTGTCTCTATAGATTTGCCTATTCTGGGCGTTTCATATAAATGGAATTATAAAATATGTGGCCTTTTGTGACTGCATTCTTTCATTAGGCATAATATTTTCAAGGTTCATTCATGTTGTAGCACATATCAATACTTAATTCCCTTTTATAGCTGAATAATATTCCATTGTATGCATTTATCACATTCTGTTTACCCAGTCATCAGTTGAAGGGCATTATGGGTTACTTTCACTTCTTGGCTATTATGCGTAATGCTGCTACGGATGGTCATATAGAAGTGTTTGTGTAAACATACACTTTCAGTTCTCTTAGGTATATACCTAGAAGAACAATTGCTGGGTCATATGGTAGCTCTAGGTTTAAATTTTTTGAGAATCTGTCCAACTGTTTTACCAAGTGGCTGCACCATTTTGCACTCCCACCAGCAATGTGGGAGGGTTCCAATATTTCCACATTTTCATCAACATTTGTTACTGTACAACTTTTGGATTATGGCCATCCTAGTGGGTGTGAAGTGGTATCTCACTGTGGTTTTGATTTGCATTTCCCTGATAACTAATGATACTGATCATTTTTTCACATCTTTTTTTTTTTTTTTTTTTTTTTTTTTTGCCCATTTGTTTATCTTCTTTGGAGAAATGTCTATTCAAATCCTTTGCCCAGTTTTAAATTGGGTCGTCTTTTTGTGTTGAGTTGTAAGAGTTCATTATATATCCTAGATAATAAATACAGATATATGACTTCAAATATTTCCTCCTATTTTATGGCTTGTCTTTGCACTTTCTTTTTTAATTAAAAAAATTTTTTTAAACGTTTATTTATTTTTGAGAGACTGAGAGAGACAGAGTGTGAGCAGGGGAGGGGCAGACAAAGAGGGAGACACAGAGTCCGAAGCAGGCTCTGGCTCTGAGTTGTCAGCACAGACCCTGATGTGGGGCCCAAACCCACAAACGGGGCCCGAACCCTTGAATCATGAGATCATGACCTGAGCTGAAGTCCAATGCTTAACCGACTGAGCCACCCAGGCGCCTCTGCACTTTCTTGATAGTGTCATTTGAAACACAAAATCATAAAATTTTTATGAAGTCAAATTTGCCTTTTTTTTTTTTTTTTTTTTTTTTGATTCCTTAAGCTTTTGGTGCCATACCTAAGAAATCATTGTCAAATCCAGGGTCACAAGAATGCACACCTACATTGCTTTCTTCTAAATGTTTTATCATTTTACTCTTACATTTATATCTTTGATCCATTTTGAGTAACTAGTATGAGGTATGGATCAAGTTCCTCCCTTTCTTCCTCTTTTTTTTTCTTTCTCCTTCCCTCCCTCCCCACCTCCCTCTTTCTTTTCTTTCTTCCTTTCTTTCTTTTCTTTCTTTCCTTCCCTTCCCTTCCCTTTCCTTCCTTCCTTCCTTCCTTCCTTTCTTTCTTTGCATATGGATATCCAATTCTTCCAGCACTAATTGTCAACAAGACTATCTTTTCTCTGCTGAATTATTTTGCAACTTTGAAAAAAAAATCAATTGGCCCCACTCCTTAAATGAGGGCTGCACATACTGTCTTCCTTCCAAAGAGTACAATATGGAAAGGGGGAACAGTAATTTCAGGTATATAAAGTAGATGAGTTACAAACACTACCTTAGCCAGGTGACACAGCTAATGGTAAGTCATGTGGTTGGTATACACATGATGGGATGAAACGGCACTTTATCTCTATAAGCTTCCTCCCCTAAATCCATATCCCCAGTCTAATCAGGAGAAAAACATCAGAGAAATTCCAGGTAAAGAATATGCTACAAAATACCTGACCAGCATTCCTCAAAACTATCAAGGTTTTTAAAAACAACAAAAGAAGCTTACGGAAACAGCGTATCCTGAATTGGATTCTTTAACAGAAAAAGGACTTCAGGTAAAAACTACTGAAATTTGAATAAGGCATGGTTTTATATTAATAAGGTACTGATATTGCTTCATCAATTTTACTAAATGTACCCACCTTACATTTTATAAATGTAAAATATTAATAGAGAAAACTGTGTGGGAACTATGGGAACTCTCTGAACTAGCTTTGCAATTTTTCTGTTAAACTGTTCGAAAAAATAAAGTTGATTTAAAAATATCAATTGCCTCTATTTGTATGTATCTGTTTCTCAACTCTACACGCCCCATGGATCTGGGTGTTTATCCTTTCTCCTATAACCCACTCTCTCTTTTTTTTTTTTCCCCAGCTTTATTGAGAGTCAGAGTTGACAACTACAAACGTAATATATTTGAAGTGTACAACATGATGATCTGATGTATGTATACATTGTGAAAGGATTCTTCCATCAAGTTAATTAACACATCTATCAACTCAATGATTTTCCTTTTTTTTTTTTTTTTTTTAAGTGTTCTTACCACCACTGTCCCTTTGACCAATGTAAGTCATATGGTCAAGGCCACAGTCAGAGTAGAAAAGGGCTACAAAAATGGATCCTCAGCCCAACCTTCTCACTCTGTCATCTCTATGTTCATACCCACATCTAGGGGTATCTGATGCCACCAATTCCTGAGACTTTTGAGGTTTTATGATAAAATCTGGCTTAATTCTTACCTCTCCCCCATTGTTAATATTTAGTTTTCTTAAATGACTTAATCACTCTGCTGCTTTACAGCTTCCAAAATATTGGAGCTATTGTCTTTTCCCATGTACCCAATCCTCCTAAATTTCTGGGTTAAAACAAAAATCCTTTGTTGTATTTAAGTGCCATTTTGGGCACTTATTCAATGTTAATTTTACATAGAAATCCCCTCTTGTTGAATATGTAGGTTGTTTCCATTTCCCCCTGTGATATAAATAGCCTAGTCCATTTCTGTCTGCTCTCCTTTCTGTCTTCCAGAGAAGCATGCATGTTTACACTCTAACAATGCTCATCGCTCCCACCTTCACCAAAATTTGCTTTTGTTATTCATTCATTCAGTCATTCATTCATCCATTCATTCACTCATTCATTTAAGAAATACATATTTCTCATCCACTATGTACCAGGCTGAATGGTTAGGTGCTGTACCGCTGTCCTAAATAAGATGGAGTTTATATTCTGGAGGGGGGTTAACAGACAAGTAAATACATTTTTAAGAAGAACAGTTTAAAAGTTTGTGAAAAGTTTTATAAAAGGAGTAAACTGGATCACAGAGGAGGACTTGGGGTACCAAGTTTAGATACGGTGGACAGAGAAGTTTTCTTTGAAAAGGGAGCATTTGTTTATTTACTTACTTTGCTTTTTAAAACTATTTATTATGGAAAATATTAAACATTGGCAAGAGAGATTCCACTTTTAATAATGAACCTTTATGTGCCCATCATTAAGAATCTGCTATTATCAGGCGCCAGGGGTGGCTCAGTCTGTTAAGTGTCTGACTTTGGCTCAGGTCATGATCTCACAGTTTGTGAGTTTCAGGCCTGCATTGGGCTTTGTGCTGACAGCTCAGAGCCTGGATCCTGCTTGGGATTCTGTGTCCCCCTCTCTCTGCCCCTTCCATGCTCGCACTCTGTCTCTTCTCTTTCAAAAATTAATAAACATTAAAAAAAAAAAAGAATCCACTATTACCAACATTTTGCCAATCTGGTTTCATCTATCTCCTCCCCCCCTTCTTGCTTGAGTACTTTAAAACAAGTCCCAGACATATTATTTTACCCTTAATCTGCATCTTAAACTGATAGGATTTTTTAAGCTTAATCACCATTATCACATCTAACAAAGCTAATTATTCTTTCAAATCATCTAATACTCAGTACATACTCAAATTTCCCTAGTCGAATCCAAGATGTCATTTAATAGTTGGTTTTTGGGGTCAAAAGATCAACAAGTCTTCGGGGCGCCTGGGTGGCTCAGTCAGTTAAGTGTCTGACTTTGGCTCAGGTCATGATCGCAGGGTTCACCGAGTTCTCTACTGTCAGCACAGAGCCCACTTTGGATCCTCTGTCCCACTCTCTGTCTGCCCCTCCCCCACTCTCTCAAAAATAAATAAATGTTAAAAAAAGAAATAAAATTAATTTTAGAAAAGTTGTCACACTGTATTTTGGTTTGTCTCTTAAGTTTTTTATCCTAGAACAGTGCATTGCTAATACTTTCAGGAATTCTCTTTATTACCTGGGATTCTTCTATAAAAAGAACTTTCTTTCACCAATCCATTAATTCTTCTGAAACAGAGATCACAGAGGAAGGACTGGATACATGCTGGATTCTTTCACTTTATCAAATTTCAGAGAAGTGAGTTGATGGACTAGGCAATCTCCAGTGTCAACCAGGAAGGTTTTGTTTGTTTAGCATCATTACAAATACACACATTTTTACGTCTCTGATGTGTTTTAGTCTGTTATGATCATTATCCAGATTATCCCACTGGGCTAGGGGCATACCTTAGAGTGAGCTTCCTTATTTTTTTGCTGGTATATTGAGGCTTCTTGAATGAGCAGCCTGGGGCTATTCCTCCTTCCACACAGACTCCTGATTTTATTTTCTCTACTCCTAAGCTTCTTGAGGCTTTTGCAAACCAGCCATTCAGTTTGTCATCTCCAAGCCTTTGCTCAAGCTGATGCCTTTGGCTAAAATGCCTTCTCCTGGGGCGCCTGGGTGGCTCAGTCAGTTAAGCCTCTGACTTCGGCTCAGGTCATGATCTCATGGCTTGTGGGTTCTAGCCCTGCATGGGGCTCTGTGCTGACGGCTCAGAGCCTCGAGCCTGCTTCGGATTCTGTGTCTCCCTCTCTCTCTGCCCCTCCCCCACTCATGCTCTGTCTCTTAAAAATAAACATTAAAAATTTTTTTAAAAATTAAATAAAATGCTTTTTCCTACTTATGCCCCCCAACTAATTTAGGTATCCTTCAAGACTCAGGGCCAATATCGCCGCCTTTATGTAGTTTCCCTAAATCCCCCTAGACTTGAAACTCCATTCTTTCTTCCAATGCTGTAGTAGGCCCAACAGCACTGACCAACCTTCTATTGATAACTGTTTGTAACTCTGCTCCCCACAACCGTGAGTTCACTGATGGCACAGGCCTTCACATAGCCATTTTGTTTTTTGTTTTTTCTAAAACTTTTTAATGTTTATTTCTTTTTGCAAGAGAGACAGAGTGCCAGCAGGGCGGGTCAGAGAGAGAGGGAGACACAGAATCCGAAGCAGGCTCCAGGCTCTGAGCTGTTGGCACAGAGCCCGATGTGGGGCTTGAACCCATGAACTGTGTGATCATGACCTGAGCCGAAGTCGGGCGCTTAACTGACTGAGCCACCCAGGTGCTCCCACATAGTCATTTTGTATTTCTCAAGTACATGGAAGCATAATAAAATAATTCCTAAATGAATGAGTCCATCCATTTATTAAACAGATTTGCTGTCTACTGTGTAATAGGTAATGGTGTTTCTGAGATAATTTGTACAGTTCACTGGGTCCTGGAGAAAACAGACACAGAAACAAATAGACCACAATGTTATAAGGGCATGGTAATTTTTTGTCTGTGGGTGTAGCTACATTTTCCATTTTCTGTTCCTTCTTCCCAGAATGCTCCTCACACCTCATCTTTGCACTGTTGACTCCTCATCATTTGAGTTCTCAACCAAAAGGTCCTCTCCTCAGAAAGAGTTTTCCTCACTCTGTCAGATAAATGATCTGAAGTAGCCAACAGCCAGTCCCCTCCACAAACACATCTGAAGACACAAACCAACAGAGTAAGTCAAATGTGATGGGATATACGTAATTGTGTGATTCTTACAGACTCTAGTGCCCATTTTGCTGGAATTGTTTGCTCTCTCTCTTGCTGGCTTTGAGGGACCAAGGGGCCCTGTTGGGGAACCCTTTCTGGTAAGGCCTCTTGGAGCTGAGGGCATCTCCAACCCACAGCCAGCAAGAGACCAAATCTCTCAATCCTACAACTGTAAGCAATTGAATTCTGCCAACAACCCGAGTGAAATTGGAAGCATATCCTTCCGCAGTAGAATCTGGGATGAGACCACAATCTTGGCCAAATCTTGAGTGTGGTTTTGCATGCAATCGTAACCAGAGGAGCTACTTAAGCCACACTCAGATTTCTGACTAGAGAAACTGTGAGATAATAATGTGGATTGCCACTAGGTTTGTAGTAATGTGGTTACTCAGCGAGAAGCGACTAACATGTAACCATTGTGCAATTAGATTGTCTTTTTTTTTTTTTTTTTGAGAGATAAAGAGAGAGAAAATCTCAAGCAGGCTCCGCACCCAGCATAGAGCCGGGCATAGACCCCAATGTGGGGCTTAATCCCATGACTGTGAGATCATGACCTGAGCCAAAATCAAGAGTCGGATGTTTAACTGACTAAGCCACCCAGGTGACCCAGATTCTGTACACAATTTACTGGTATGGAAGAAACTTTGATATTGGAGAGAGTTACACTTTGCCATGCTGGGAGACAGTTCCTCTTATCTTACACGGGGGCACCCTGTCCTTGTTCCTTTGTTAGGAAACATTGAAAGATAGAGATAGTGTCTGACCCTGGAGCAAAGGGCAGGTTTGTTTATAGCCTTTGAAGACACAGATCATGTCTCTTCTGCCTATTACTAAAGGTTTTCCTAACCTTACCGTGCCTTCCCTCTGCTGCAATCCAAGGTGTATGCAGATGTCATCTGGCCTTCTTCATGTCACTCGGTGGAAACTGGGGCTCAGGGCACAGGCACAATAATGCTCATACTCTGCTGCTGCTGTAAGAAATTATCCTTCATCTCTGACCCAGTGGTTTTCTGGCTTCTACCAACATTCATGGAACTGGCAGGCAGATAGAGTAAAACTGCAGGCCCCTCAGAGTTCTTGAAAAGCTACAGAAGGGGCCCCTGGGTGGCTCAGTTGGTTAAGTGTCTGACTTCGGCTTGGGTCATAATCTCACGGTTCATGGGTCCAAGCTCCACATGGGGCTCTCTGCTGCCAGCAGAGTCTGCTTCAGATCCTCTGTCCCCTTTCTCTGTGCCCCTTTCCCCGCTCTCTCTCTCAAAAATGAAATAAACATTAAAAAAAAAAAAAGACAAAAAAGTTACAGAGAATGATGCAGAACACACATTTGCCTGTGGAAATCGAAAAGCATATATATATACGTATATGTATGTATATACGTACACGTATACATACATACATATACGTATATATATATATTTTTTTCCAGAGGTGCAAATGTAAATACTATACAAAATTACCCCTGAACCTATTAAGGAGGCAAGTGAGAATTCAAGCCTTGTAGTTCTTCATTCTCAGCATATGGTGTCATTCCTTCTTTACTAATCTCAACTACTCACCCTCACTTGGTAAATTCTCCATACGTGAGATCAATTAGGCATGAACAATGGCTAAGAATACCTTTATCGTGGAGGGATTTTATTTTATTTTATTTTATTTTTTATTTAAAAAAAATTTTTTTTAACGTTTATTTATTTTTGAGACAGAGAGAGACAGAGCACGAACGGGGGAGGGTCAGAGAGAGAGGGAGACACAGAATCTGAAACAGGCTCCAGGCTCTGAGCACTCAGCACAGAGCCTGACGCGGGGCTCGAACTCACGGACTGCGAGATCGTGACCTGAGCCGAAGTCGGACGCTCAACCGACTGAGCCACCCAGGCGCCCCAATCATGGAGGGATTTTAGAAAACACTACCTTAATTGTTGCTTGTTACGTTACTGGGGCCGTCATCCCATCCACAGATAGCTTGGTGCTATTTGTATTTTAGGTCCCCATTCAGTACCACACAATAACATATTCACTGTACTGTGAGGAAATTTATTACTGTCATCATTTCAAGGTTTGTGGCCTACTAATTTAGCAATTATAAGACCCAGAGGCTTAAAATAGGAAAGTACTGCTGGTTAAAATCAAAATTGGGAAGGAAGGGCTTGATATAAAATGTACTAATCAAACTACCCTGAATTGCCTTTGAAAAAAAAAAAAAAAAAGATTGTCTAACCCAATCTTTTACAATTTAGTTTCCACATGCCACCTACTCTCAATTTTTTTAAATGTTTATTTATCTTTAAGAGAGAGAGACAGTGTGAGTGGAGAAGGGGAAGAGAGAGAGGGAGACACAGAATCTAAAGCAGGCTCTGAGCTGTCAGCACAGAGCCTGATACTGTCAGCAGAGCCTGACATGGGGCTCGAACCCATGAACCACGAGACCATGAGCTGAGCTGAAGTCAGACGCTTAATCAACTGAGCCATCCCAGTGTCCCTACCTACTCTCAACTTAATCTCTAATTACAGTTCTCTAAAATTGTTGTGTTTTTCTTGGGGAACATGGGTTATTTTTTGAAAAGGTTGCATTTAAATTGTGAAATCAAAATATTGTAAACATTCCGTTTGATAGAGAAAAATTTTAGATCAGAAATAAGAACTTTCTCTTTAAGATGGGACATACTACATTGTGAGACTTAAGTTGGACCAGCCAGGCTAGCCATACGTTTGAAATGGAGAAGACATTGTGTTTCATGTGCTGAGGGGTTCATTTCCCTGAATTGTCCCCAAACCCCAGAAGGTAAGGGTTTACTCACATGTGTATAAAGCCTGCCTTTTGTCATTTCAAATTAGGTTGACCAGTAGTCTCGGTTGGCATGGGCTGTCTGGTTTTAAAACTGAGTCTTGTATCCTGGGAAACCCCAGTTCTGGGAAAATTGGGATGATTGGTTACCCTACTTCAAATATAAATCCTAACCCCTATGCTTGGATTATCTTCAAGTTTGTGAACCATGTATTGGAAAATTGAATACATTCAGAAAACATTATGTGATAGCTCATTAATTATACCTCTTGTTATTCACTTAACCATGTAAATGAACTGGTTAACTGTCCCCTGACCTTCTGGGTCCTTCTTCTTCACCTGTATAAAAATCAAGTATGATTTCAGGTGTCTGAGAAGCAGCTTGTTTTTCCTGTGTCTCCTCTGCAATAGTTAAAACACAGAAAACTTGGCTTTAACCAAAGTCCTTCTGTGGTTTCTGAGACTATGAGGTTGTGGAGAACTACAGGGTGAGACAGAGTCAGCTGTGGGCCCAGGGTGGGTCTGGTAGAGAGGCAGATATAGGGCCCTGTGCAGGCCCAGAAAGGAAGGGCAGAGAGGGGGCTGCTGTAAGGGCTCAGAAGAGAGGGAGAACCTGGCATACATTTCATTCTCTGCTAAAATGGGTAGTCTAAAGCCTTATACTTACCAGATAGATATTGGAGACTGTAGTGGGCTGCTTCTGAGAAGGCTCCCAGTGATCCCTGCTTCCTTATGTAATCCTTCCCCAGCCCTGAGTGTGATTCCTTTTAACCCTCAAAGGTGATGTCACTTTTGTGACTAAAGTTGTGATTTCTTGCTAGTAAATGCTATTGCCTTCTTGGCTTGCATGCTTTGATGATATTGGGGAATACCACAGGGATTGTGGGTGGCTTCTAGTTGCCGAGGACAGCCTCTTGCTGACAGCCAGCAAAATGCTGAAGCCATTAGTCCTAGAACTACAAGAAACTGAATTCTGAGTGAGCCTAGAAGCAAAGCTTTCCCCAGTAGAGCCTTGGATGAGACCATACTCCAAGCAATACCTTTATTGCAGCCTTGTTAGACCCCAAGTGGAAGACCCATCTAGGCCTGGACGCCCGACTCATAGAAATTGTGACATAATAAATACATGTTATTTTAACTCATACATTTTGTGGTAATATTATTATGTAGCAATAGCTACTAATGCAGAGACTTGCATTTTTTTGTGTGTCACAAATAGATTAAAAGTGAGAAATGGGGATTTTACTCAATTTTTTTGGCGTGCCAATTATATATGGGGAATTTTGTTAATTACTGGGTAAGTACACCAACAGAAGAGGTCTACTTTATAATACTGGATACATCTGTATCTGTATCCAAAATGCAATCTCAGGAGCCCTACAGATAATCCATGTTCATTTGGAGGACATGACAGAAGTGTGGTGAGTTGGTTGCCTGTAGGAGTCTACACCAGGGCTCTGTGTTCTGAGCCAAGTGGATGCCTCAAACGCCAGAAGAAAATGGGAGGATAATGGAGGTAACAGATGACCATTTTCTAAAACTCCTGGATTTGTGGTTTGGACCCCTATGAGCAGAGGTTAATGGCAGAAGCTAGAAGATTTCCTCTCTTAGGAGACTTTGTCAGACCATGAGTCCAAGCCATGCTGTCATTGACACTGCAGTGCTACAGGGGTGCACCTGAGGAAGGATGGTCTTTGGGAGTACTGGAGGGGAAATGTCCACATTGACCTTGGTGTCCTCACAGAGGACATCCGCTGAGGCCACAGAGAAACATCTTGAGAATTTGCGAGCAACAGGGGAACACCCAGGAGGGAGAGCTGAGTGAATGCTTTCAGTGACTTGGTTTACAGATTGGATCATTAGCAGCATGAGAAACTCTTTTATGGATTGTGCTGCTTGTGTTCCCTAAAAGATAGAGCCAGAGGCAAGGGTGATGAGTGCTGATGCTTTCCTCCAAGCTGGAGAGAATGAAGGGAAGGAGCAGGGAAGGCTAAGAAGTCCTGCACGGATGCTGCTTCACAACGGGCTGCCTACACATCAGTAGTCTCCTTGGCAGGTGGCCCACTCAGCCACAGACATGTCTTGACAGGTCATGCAGAGAAACCATTCCTTACAGTCGTTTGAGGGAGAGGAAAAGGGAATTTATTTGTGTGGCTCCTTCCTGCCTCGTTCCTACTGACCAATTTGCCTTGACCAAGATCTGATCCCTGTATCAGGCCAGGGAAGTCTGGGGATATTTTGTTTTCAAGTAAATGACTACAGTGAAAGGCAGATCTCCTCAAACTTCTAAGAGAGTCTCTGAGTCCATTTGGGCTGCCATAACCAAAATACCATAAACTGCCTGGCTTTACAAACAGCAAACATTTATTTCTCACAGTTCTGGAGTCTGGGATGTCTGAGATCAGGGCACTGGTAGATTGAGTGTCTGGTGACACCTGCTGTCTGTTTCATTGATAGCTGTCTTTTACTGTGACTTCGCTTGGTGGGTGGCAGGAGACAGGGAGTTCTGTGAAGTCTCATAAAAAAGCACACTGGGGTGCCTTTTTTCAGCTCAGGTCATGATCTCATGGTTTGTGAGTTTGAGCCCCGCGTCAGGCTCTGTGCTGACAGCTCAGAGCCTGGAGCCTGCTTTGGATTCTGTGTCTCCCTCTCTCTCTCTCCCTCCCCCACTTGTGCTCTCTTTCTCAAAAATAAATAAACATTAAAAAAAATTAAAAAAAAAAGTACACTAATCCCATTCATGAGGGCTCCATCCTTATGATCTAGGCACCTCCTAAAGGTCTCATTTCCTAATGCCATCACATGGGGCATTAGGTTTGAACGTACGAATTTTGGCAGGACAAACATTCAGTCCTCAGTAGCCGCTTTCCTGTTGGAGTGAAGGCTTCTGAGAAAAGGCATTTGAGCCAAACCCTGAAGGCTAACATTCTAAATAAAAAGACGAGATACCAGACCACGAAGTGCAAAGTGTGTTTGGGGAAACCCTAGTGTACATAAAGTTTCAGCCAACTTTACATTTCTGGATAAAGAACTTGAACTATTTTTTAGGCAATAGGACGCCTATCAATACTTTTAACCTAGAGATATCATGCAATGGGAGATCAGAGCTCAAGAAAGTTTTCTAGTTTCTGTAAGTGTGGTATTGTACAGTTGAATCCACACGGGGGGCGGGGGTATAAAAACTAGGGTTCTTAATCTGGGTCTATGAATCGCATAGAAGTGTCTGTGAAGCTCAGAAATTGCACGCTACGTTTTTGTCGGGGCCTCCATAGCGTTCATCAACTTTTTTTTTTTAAATTTTTTTTTTCAACGTTTATTTATTTTTGGGACAGAGAGAGACAGAGCATGAACGGGGGAGGGACAGAGAGAGAGGGAGACACAGAATCGGAAACAGGCTCCAGGCTCTGAGCCATCAGCCCAGAGCCTGACGCGGGGCTCGAACTCACGGACCCTGAGATCGTGACCTGGCTGAAGTCGGACGCTTAACCGACTGCGCCACCCAGGCGCCCCTACGTTCATCAACTTTTTAAAGGGTCCAGACCCCAAAAAGTTAAAGTGCACTGGCAAAGAGAGAAAATCCGCATGTCCCTCCCTTTCTGCCCCAAGCCTGGAGTACAATACCTCCCATTTGGGGGTCTGGAGATTGGAGTGAAACTGGCCAGAATATTTCCTAATTCAGAGTTAAGAGCAGTTCAAGCTTCTAATGACATAACCTGGAGAAGATCTGGACGCCAGGAGGGGGCCCATCACGGTACAGGTTCCGGCAAAGGCGCCGAGGGTTTCGACACCTTCCCTGCGCTCCCAAGAGAGGTTGAAAAACACAACTCCTTTCTTCCTGCAACTGCGCAGGCGCTAGGACCAAAGTCCCGCCGCGCGCCTCCCGCGACGCCCCACCCCGCCCCGCCCCTGCGCGAGGCAGGACGGGAAAGCAAAGATGGAAGCGTCCATTTGAACATCTCGCCTGAGTGGCTTCCCTGCACGCCTGCTTGTCGTTCGCAGTCGCGTCCGTAGCTGCTGCCCATTCTTCCTCCGGAATAGGGGAGGGAGAGGGAATGAGAAGTGGCAGCGGCCGAGGAGTCACCGTGACCGACCCCACCGCTGCCCTCGGGCCCCCTCGGCCCCCGCGCCTCCGGGGAGCAGCCGGGGCTCGCCGCGCCTGACGCGTCCCGAGTTACACAGGTGCGGGTTCGGGCCCGCAGCGTCCGGTGATTCACCACATGTCTTACGACCTCGCACCCGCCCCGAGGTTGACCTGCATCCGGTGACCGGAGGGCTGGGAGTCCAGGGGCAGGCCCTAGGCGCCCGTTTGCGCCAAGGGGTCCTCGGCCTGCGGGCTGGGCTTGCCGGGGTGCACCTCCCCGCTCCACTCCTCGTTGACTTCCTTCCTGAGATGGACGCGGTGTCCCATGTGGGCCTCAGCTTCTCTACGGCTCCTTGCTTCTCGGACAGAATTTTCTGAGGCCCAGGGGCTTAGCTTTTTGGTTTCACCTAACCCTAAGGAGGCCGAGGAAGCGTTGCCTTTTTGCGGAGACTCTACGCGAGATGCGTTTCCTGTGCATTTGGGTCTCCTCTTAAGGCAGTTTTGTGGTTACCTTTGGCAGGGTAGTTTTTGTTCCTAGTAACCAATGTTCATATCTTGATTTATCTTATTAATGTAACATAGTACTTTTATTTGTAGCTTTCTTTGTTGCTCTAATGAGTAAACGTAAAAATTTGGGGTACTTTAAAAGTATTAAAGATGTTCTAATCGTACAAAAAGATATTGTACTGTTAAATTAATTCTGTAATAATGTAATTTTCTTGAAGATTTGATAGAATAACATTTTGAAATTGCACAACTGAAGTTGGACAAAGTCACAAGGTTAATGCTGGCCATCCTGTTGACTAGGAAATAGGAAGACCAGCTGAGTTTTGTTGTTTTCTTGTAAGTTTTGCAAGGCACGCTATTAGTTATGTCCTAAGTTCAAGTGTTCTCAATTCTGAATTTCAGCAGGAGGAAATAAGTGCCACGATTGTGACATACAGTTATCTAAGGAATGTTGATTCACAGCAAAATAGCTTTGCAACTCTGCTGCATAGAAACTACAGAGGCTTTGAGATAGTGCAGCAATGAAAACTACTGATGCCAAAAAAACCTCAGATGAGAAATCTGTGTCAAATTTAATTGCATTCTTAATTGTGAGTGTTTTTCAGACGCTAAAGGTGATCTGTAGTGGTTTTCAGACGCTAAAGGTTATCTATATGTTTGTTCTGATTTCTGTGTTCAAGGATTGCAGTTTAAATGTGATGCTGCAAAACCTATTTCTAATGTAGGTGTTGTCTCAGAGACAGAACTGGCATCCACCAGATATACCACCTTATAGAATATGGGAATTTTATTAGTTGTCAATTACTGTATGTAGCAGTGTTTTGGAGGTAAAAGAGCGTTTTTCCATCTAGAGCTCATCTACGTCTTTGCAGTAATGAGCTGTAGTGTAATAGATTGTGTTAATTAAAAGCTAGCACTCTTAAATTTGCTATAAGCATGACTTTTCCATGGCCAGGGTTATTCATGCCTTGGTTCTGGTTTCACCAAAAATTGGAATTGGTTGTAGTTATATGTTTAAGTGAATTGGCATGTGAAAACTGGTGATGACGTTTGATTTGATAGTTTGTTAGGTCTTTTGTGGACTGGTCTACTAAAAGCCGTATTTCAACTTCTGATGAGTTAGAGGTAACGTGTTTTTGTTTGTTTCATTCCAATATGCCAGTGATCCTTTAGGTATGCCTTTCATGGAATCTGGAACGCCCTTTGATATTATGATTACACGTACATCTATATAATATGATAGGATTAATGACTCTTTTGTTTACTTTTATGATCTTTATATTCTGGTTTTGACTCTAGAAGCTGACCAGAATGTGTTTGAATTCATGCAGAAATAATGTTGATATTTGGAACCCATGTCGAACTTCTATGAAGAAAGGGCAACAATGATTGCAGCCGGGGATTTGCAGGAATTTGTTCCTTTTGGTCGAGACCACTGCAAGCACCACCCTAATGCTTTGAACCTTCAGCTTCGCCAGCTGCAGCCAGCCTCTGAGTTATGGTCTTCTGATGGTGCTGCTGGCTTGGTGGGATCCCTTCAGGAGGTTACAATCCACGAGAAACAGAAGGTTCCATTAAGTTTCCCATTATATTTTTGAAATTAGAGAGATGTGATCTATTTATAATTTAAGGTTACTCAGATGCAACTGAGGAATATAATGCTACTTGGGGGGTAGAGATTCAGATTTGGTAATTACAGTAAAAGCTAGAATAATTACATTATTGTATTATGGTGTCATAGCTGTTTAGACATGTATAACTCATGATTTCATAATGGAAGTCAAATTCAGTAGTATGGTTATGGTCTATTTTGTTTTTATTTTTTATAAAGTTTATTTATTTTGGGAGACTGTGCCTGCCAGCGGGGTAGGGGTGGGGGTGGCAGAGGAGAGGGAGAGAAAGAGAGAGAGAAAGAGAATCCCAAGTGGAAATCCTGTGCTGTGCGGAGCCTGATGCTCAATGCAGGGCTCGGACTCACAAACCATGAGATCATGACCTGAGCTGAAATCAAGAGTTGGATGCTCAACCGACTGAGCCACCAGGCTTGATTATGGTCTATTTTGAACCTCTTTCTCTTTGCTTAGTATGTGGAGACCAGATTTCATGTTATTTGATGAGTAGATGGTAGAGTTAGAAATGGTCCCTGCCACAAAAGACCTGGGTGTTTCTTCTTTTTTTTAAATTAAATTAAATTAAATTAAATTTAATTTAATTTAATTAGAGAGAGTGAGCGAGAGAGTGTGCACTTGAGTCGGGGAGAGGGGCAGAGGGAGAGTGGGAGAGAATCTTAAGCAGGCTCCATGTTCAGTGTGGAGCCTGACAAGGGGCTAGATCCCATGACCCTGGGATCACAACCTGAGGCGAAATCCAGGGTCAGACGCTCAACTCGCTGAGCCACCCAGGCACCCCAAAACCTGAACGTTTCTAGAGGAGGAAACAAATGCCATACAAATAGATAGTGTAGTAATTCTTACATAGGGGAGTGAGATACAAGTGTGTGTCAGAAAATCAGTCTTTCCTGCCTTCCATTTCCTTATCCCTTTGGGATAACAAAATCTCAGGGAGGGGAGGCTTATGTAGTTAGAAATCTAAACCTTTCTTGCTCCCATTCATTTTGATGGGTAGGACAAGGGGAAGAAGGTGAGTGTATATGTTGTTGTGAAACTGGGAAATAAGCATTGTGTATAAACTCCACCAGTGATTCCCACGTGTACTTCACTGCTCCCTTGCATCACCCCCGTATATGCTTAATATACCTTTTTTGTGTCCCGAGTATGTCGGTTTCATTTTTGGATCTATAGATAAGGTATAAGGTTTGTTGATAAGGTGTAATATTTTTGGCAGAATAATATATTAGTATAAGGCAGTTAATAGAATTTTTGAGTAAATTCTTATTCATAAAATCCTGTAAGATTTACACACCCACCATGTTAATCGGTGGCATCAAACCTTCTAAGAGCTGGGTTTGGATCGTGTCTTACTCCAGAGAGAGAGTAAGAGACTTATATTTGGATGACTGTTTGATTTAATGTCTTGTCCCATACAATTGAGAAAGTGCTTTATTAACCTGTCTTACATGTATTAATTTTTAAGGAAAGCTGGCAGTTAAGGAAAGGTGTCAGCGAAATTGGAGAAGAAGTGGATTATGATGAGGAACTCTACGTGGCTGGAAATATGGTGATCTGGAGCAAAGGAAGTAAAAGCCAGGCATTAGCTGTTTATAAAGCATTTACAGTTGACAGTCCTGTTCAGCAGGTGAGTTGATTTGAATTTTAGCATTTGGTTGATTACTTAACACTTAAATACAACAAACTTTTGTATTAAAATGTAACAGAAATGATGGGGTGCCTGGGTGGCTCAGTCGGTTAAGCGTCCAACTTCAGCTTAGGTCATGATCTCACGGTTCGTGAGTTCGAGCCCCGCGTTGGGCTCTGTGCTGACAGCCCAGAGCCTGGAGCCTGCTTCATGTTCTATGTCTCCCTCTCTCTCTCTCTGCCCCTCCCCTGCTCATACTGTCTCTCTCTGTCTCTCAAAAATAAATAAACATTAAAAAAAAATTTTTTTTTAATTTAACAGAAATGATAAAAACATAGCATGACGATCCCAGCAACTGGATGTATATTTTAACATGTAGTGAAGATGATAGGAAAATAAAATTTCATTTGTTTTCTATATCATCACCTTTTTTATGCTATCTTTTGTCGGTTTAAGGATAATCTTTAAACATTGTCCTTGATTAATTTGATTTATTGTAAGTAAAAACTTATAAGACATTCAGGGTACAAAAATATTTTAACACATGATCACTATGATTGCAGAATATCTAATAAAAAAGATTGGGCTCATAGTAATACTAAAAGAGTAAGGGAAAGGAAATCCCTAGTTTGCTATCATTGTAGTTGGCTATTAAAACTAATTCTATCCTGAAATTGGTAATTAAAAGGAAAGAATTAAACATTTGCCCTGCCTTTTTGGAAGACATGCAATTCATCTCCAATTAATGAAGGAAAACCCATATTTATAGTAGACCAGTGAATAAATAAGGGAGTGGTAGAATTAGAAAATCCCCATTTTTTTAAAATAAGAATTTATTTAATTTGTTTTTTAATTTATATCCAAATTAGTTAGCATATAGTGGAACAATGATTTCAGGAGTAGATTCCTTAATGCCTTAAGATGTTTTCTTTTTTTTTTTTTTAAACAATTTTTTTAATGTTTATTTTTGACAGAGAAAGAGAGACAGAGCATGAGTGGGGGAGGGGCAGAGAGAGAGGGAGACACAGAATCTGAAGCAGGCTCCAGGCTCTGAGCTGTCAGCACAGAGACCGACGTGGGGCTCGAACTCACAAACTGTGAGATCATGACCCGGGCCGAAGTCGGATGCTCAACCAACTGAGCCATACAGGCACCCCAACCTTAAGACGTTTTCTAGTCCTTACCCTCAAAGATGGTTTTCAGAGGTAGGTAAAGATAGAGAAGGCTTACTTATCAATATGAGAAGGAAATAAATGGAAAAAAAAACCCTGAATATATTCCTGGACAGAATCAAGATTCAAAATGAGTTTGACAGACTTGGATATAGACTAAAACAAATGAAATAAGGCTTAGATATAGTTAGGATTAATAGAAAGGTCGGAAGCTGAATCAGAGATTGTTATAGCTGTAGAGATCCTGTTTTGAATTCAAAGAATTAATTGAATTAATTCAAATTGGAGAAGATGGCCTTTAATAGTTTCTCACATAGAAATTCTCTGAAAAAGTTTTAGTTGACTGCATGTCGCTATGAACTGTGGCCTTTGCTGGACAGACATAAAAGCAGCAAACAAATCCATTGATATTGGCTGGCCTGATCACACTTGGAACATGGGTCTACTCTTTTTTTTCTTTTCTTTTAATTGACATCCCAATTAGTTAGCATATAGTGCAACAATGATTTCGGGAGTAGATTCCTTAATGCCCCTTACCCATTTAGCCCATCCCCCTTCCCACACCTCCTCCAGTAACCCTCTGTTTGTTCTCCATATTTAAGAGTCTCTTCTGTTTTGTCCCCCTCCCTGTTTTTATATTATTTTTGTTTCCCTTCCCTTATGTTCATCTGTTTTGTCTCTTAAAGTCCTCATATGAAGGAAGTCATATGATATTTGTCTTTCTCTGACTAATTTCGTTTAGCATATTACCCTCCAGTTCCATCCACGTAGTTGCAAATCATTCTTTTTGATTGCCAAGTAATACTCCATTGTATATATATATGTATGATGTATGTGTATATATATATATATATATATATATACATACACACACACACCACCTCTTCTTTATCCATTCATCCGAAAATCACCATTTTTTAGCATCCAAGGTAATAACTGATTCAGACAAAGATTGTAAATGGACACTAACACTTTTGGGTAAAAGGATATGACCATGGCACCAAAGTGTTGCCCTCTGGATTGTTTGTAATGTGGAGGGACACTGTATCTCTACTTTGGAGGTATCTGTTATTCTCCACCTCAACCAGATTGATTGAGTTTATCATCAATGATAGTGGGACAAGGGAGTGATATGCGCCTCCAGCTGTAATGCAGCGCGAGGTATGGTGATGTCAACCTACTACCTTTTCTTCTCAAATACTTAACTTGAATATCTAGACCTAATTTTCAATTATAGGAAATAATGGGGACTAGAGGATCAATTTGTAAACTATCATGAGATGAGAAGTGGGTTGGAGGTGTACATGAAACAAGAATGGCCAAAGGTTGGTAATTATTGAAGCTGGCTGATGGGACTTATGTTACTCTGTTTACTTGATATATGTTTAAAATTTCCCATAATAGAAAATTTAAAGAAAAAACACCATGAGAAAACAATTGGGGGCACAGTCTAGATTCTGGTCTCTTTAGAAAGTCAGGGAGAAAGAAAAGAAGGTGGAGACCTGGCTAGATTAAAAGGAGACTAAAGGGGCATCGCCAAATGCAATATTTTTTGAAACTTGTTAAGTGAACTTTGAATCCTGGTTCTAGAAAATGAGCTAAAAAAGACAGTTTTGGGAAAATTTGAAAATTTGAAAAAGTTGCAAATGGAATGGATATTAAGTGATGTTCAAAAATCATTTTTTTCTTAGGCAGGATAATGGTTTTGTGGCTATATAGGAAACCATGTTTATTTATAGGAAGTGCATGATGAAGTGTTTAGGGGTAAAGTGTCATGATGTGTAATTCAAATAGTGTCCCCTCAATCCCACGTGAACGCAAATGTATGTATATAAACAGATATGGCAAACTATTAGTAACTTAGATTTAGGTGAGACAGGTGTTCAGTGTAAAGAGAGTGATGGAAAAACATGACTTTGTCTAAGTTCAGAATGGCTGTATGCAGGGTGTGGCTATGGGTAGATGCTGGCAGGTATTGGATAGATCCGAACTTACACTCGTATGTGAACCAAGGAATTTGTATTTTAAACTGTATGCAGAAGGCAGCTTATCCCCTACGTTGCAAATGGAAAGTACAGGATCAGTTTTGTATTTTGAGAAGTGATTAGTTTGGTGGGAGCATATAGGACTGACTGGAGAGACTGTTGCCTGGAATACTGTTTGGTGGTGGTTCAGGCGAAAGAGATCGGCGCCTGAAGACAATGGGGAGATGGAGGCGAGAGACAAGGCTGAGGGAGATAGGTAGAGAGGGGCAAGCGACTTCTTAGATATTAGGGGTAAAGGAGACTGAAGTATCTAGTTTTACAGCCTGGGAGGGTAGAGTTTCATAAGAGGAAGTTGAGACTGAGGTGCAGTGCACACTTTGGACATTTCAGATTGGAGTGCAGCTCTGGTGCCTGCTTTTCTCTGAACTTGTATTTGCTAAAATGTCATTAAAAACCCCTACAACTCAACAACAGCAGAGCAAGCAGTCCAATTAAAAAATGGGCACAGGACTTAAGTAGACATTTCTCTAAAGATCTACAAATGGCCAATAAGCGCATGAAAAGACACTCAACATCATTAGTTATCAGGCAAATGCAAATCAAAACCACGGTGAGATACCACTTCACACCTACTAGGATGATGATTATTAAAAAAAAAACAAAGATAACAAGTGTTGGTGAGGATGTTGAGAAATTGGAACGCTGTGCATTGCTGGTGGGAATGGAAAGTAACCACTGTGGAAAACAGTTTGGTGGTTCCTCCAAAAGGTAAATATAGGATTACCATATGATCTAGGAATTCCACTTGTAGGTATATCCTCAAAAGAGTTGAAAGCCGGGAGGGGCGCCTGGGTGGCTCAGTTGTTTGTCTGACTCTTGATTCGGTTCAGGTCATCTCGTGGTTCATGGGTTCGAGCCCTGTGTCGGATTCTGTGCTGACAGTGAAGACCCTGCTTGGGATATTCATTCTCTCTCTCTCTCTCTCTCAAAATAAATAAGTAAACTAAAAAGAATTGAAAGCAGGGACTCAGACCAATACTTGTATACCAGTATTCATGGCAGTGCCCTTTACAGTAGCCGGAAGGTAGAACCAGTCCAGGTGTCCAAACACAGATGAATGGATAAGCAATGTGTGCTGTATACATACAGAGGATTATTATTCAGCCTTAAAAAATGCAGGAAATTCTGATACTACAACATGGCAAAACATCGAAAGTATGGTAAGGTAGACACAAAAGGACAAGTCCTGTGTGATTCCAGTTTCATGAGGCTCTTAGAAGAGGCAAATTCATAGAGACAGAAAGTAGTATAAAGGTTACTAGGGGCAGGGAGGAGGGAGAAATGGGGAGTCAGTGTTTAATGGGTACAGTTTCTGATTGGGGTGATGAGAAAGTTCCAGAAGTAGATAGTGATGAGGTTGTACAACATTGTGAATGTGTTTAATGCCACTGAATTTGTACACTTACAGATGGTTAAAGTGGTAAATTTATATCTTACTATAATTACAAAAACGTACAAAATGCCGTTAAACAATTTCAATAAGTGATTGTTAAGCATGCTAGTTGAAGTCTAATGGCTTTTCCTAGTTTGAATTTTACAAGTGGGGCCTTTAAGGAAAATGTTAATTTTTCCAAAGATTTTTTTTTTTTTTTTTTTTAATGTTTATTATTTATTCTTGAGAGAGAGACAGAATGAGAGTGGGCAGGGGCGGAGAGAGGGAGACACAGAATCTGAAGTAGGCTCCAGTCTCTGAACTGTCGGCACAGAGCCTGACACAGGGCTTGAACCCACAAGCATGAGATCATGACCTGAGCTGAAGTCGGATGCATAACCAACTGAGCCACCCAGGCGCCCCTAAAGAATTTTTCTAAAGTGAGTCTAGGACAGTCTAAGAATGATGAGATCATTATGTAAGTCTGGAGATTATAAAATAGCTTGGCAATTTTGAACTCTTATGATAACCTTTTAGCTTTGTATAGTAAGCTTTACTAATATAATCACCTATAATAGAGGGTGGGCCATTATTTGAATTGACTTTTGCTGCAGGGCTTCTGTCCAGTAGGTTTTTGGATTTTCGTCTTCCCTTCTCTTTTCCTAAAACTTATTTGCAAACATAGTTTGTCTTTCCTTATAATATTTGTCATTAATTAAGTCTAATTTTATCATCTTTTTTGTTCCCGTGGTGTATTATATTGAGCTGATGAGGAGGGACAGGTATGATGTAGGTGTCATTGCTATTAGTCAGATGCCATTAGTGAATAGGTTATCATTTAGATACAGTTTTCTCAGGTAAGCATTTTGTTTTGATTTTAGGCATTGTGGTGTGACTTCATCATATCACAGGATAAATCTGAGAAGGCCTACAGTAAGTTTCTTTTTGAAATTTCATTTCATCTTACTCTAAATGTTTCTCTGCTTGTTTTTTTTTGTTGCTGTTGTTGTTCAAAATATGTAGTCACTAATAATAGTGGTTCAACCTATGCATTTTTATATGGTACATTAAAGAATTTGTGCTGTTGGGAATTGGCAGTTTCTGATTGTTGGGATTTTTTTTTTTTAATGAATAAATCTTGTTGTACCCTTTTTTTTCAGGTAGTGATGAAGTAGAAAAATGCATATGTATATTGCAAAGCTCATGTATTAACATGCATAGCATAGAAGGAAAGGATTATATAGCTTCTTTACCTTTCCAGGTAAGTTGAGTGTTTCACTGTTTTTGTATTTTGTTGGAGAATATTCTTGAATTAATTGGTTGTAGAAGTATTGCTGTTCTTATATCCTGTAGTAATCAAGAATGTTATTTTTATTAATTTAAAGTAACCAAATTTTAATTGCTTTAATATACTATTTTTCCATCCTTTGCACAAAAAATAAATTATTTAATGAAGTAAATTGAATTATGGGTTTTTTCTCCTGAGAGATTTTTTTCAGTTTAAATTTTAAAAAGAAATCATTTTGGAATATTAAAGCACATAAGCAATAGTAGTCTTTTTCCTGTTTCTCATCATCTTTTTCATACCTAGTGCTATTGTTAAAATTTTATCACATTGTCATTTTGGTACTAGTATTAGCCAGTGGCAGGGATTTCTGACTGAGCTCTTGCTTAGATTTGATTTTGTCTTGGACTTAAAAAAAAAAAAAAATATATATATATATATATATATATATATATATATGTGTGTGTACACATATATATGTACACATATATACATATACACACATATATGTATAGTTAATGATCATGTTTGGAAAAGCTTTTATTAAATTGGAAGAAAATCTAATGCACTATAGTTTCTTAAGCACATGTTATGAAGAGTCGTTTCTTTTCCTTCTGTTTTTTCCTATCCTTTTACCTGATAGGTTGCAAATGTTTGGCCCACCAAATATGGGTTGTTGTTTGAACGAAGCAGTTCTACACATGAGTTACCTCCAGGTCCACCCAGGTATTCAGCTTACTCAGTTCAGTATATTATTGTTCAGGCTTTTTTGATGTTTTGAGGTAAAATTTTTCACCTAAAAGTTTGGGATGATGATAATTTCCATGAGCTCTATTTCTGACTTGGCACTGAATTATTTCTGCTTCCTCCCATCCACCTCACCCCATAGTAAAATTAAACAACCACATACTGTAGATAAAAAGACTCAGTTCTTAGCGCTATCATTTTTTCATTGTGTTACTTTGGGCAGGTCATTAGAGCTTTCTTAGCTTTAGTTTCCTTACCTGTTACAGAAGTACGATCATTTACTCTTAGGATTGATGCAAAGATTAAATGAGCTAATGTATGTAATCTTTGAAATAGGACTTAGTACATATTAGGTGTGCAGTAAATGGTAGGTGCTTATTAGTAGCATCTTTACCTTGTCTCCCTAATAAATTTTGAGCTTACTGAAGGGTATGAGCATACAGTACCTGTCATAGCCTGGTACAAGTAGTGGACACTTGCATGTATGTTTGTATGTATGTATTTTTAAATGTGTATTTTTGAGAGAGAGATGGACAGAGGATCTGAAGTAAGCTCTGTGCTAACAGCTTTAATCCTTACAGTGCAGAGCCTGACATGGGGCTTGAACCCACCAACTGTGAGATGATTATGAACTGAGCAGAAGTCGGACGCTTACCTGACTGAGCCACCCAGGCCCCCCCCCAACCCTTTTTTAAAAGTTTATTGACAGTTTTTAAAAAATTGCTTAAAGATTTTAATCTTGCTGTGTTTAGATAGAAGGTCTGTTTTTTTTCTCTTCTTAAAAGTCACTCCTTAAAACAATGCCACCTTTTTATTTACTTGAAGTTTTCCTTCCCTTTTTGTTTTGTTTGTACTTCTTTGTAAATTGGTATAAGACACTAAATTTCTTTCTTAGTTGTCAAAGACACACTGCCACTAAGAGAGGTTAAAAAAAAAAAAGAGCGCCTTATGCTTATTCATTACTCTGTTCTGTAATGTGATGACTGCTGTTTGGAGATATTCCCTGGGCTGTACTGATTTCCATGAGAGAGAGAGAGAGAGAGAGAGAAAGGGAGGGAGGGAGTGTGTGTGTGTGTGTGTGTGTGTGTGTGTGTGTATGTGTGTGTGTATGCACAGAATTACCATGTATAAGAGGAGGGATTTCTAGGAATGAAATAGAAGATACTGGGAAAAGTTTAGAGGGTTGCTTTTTGAGGCGACAGGTTTCTAGTTGCTTGTGGAATCTGGAGAAGGTACTTTTTTGCAGGCAAAGTGTAAAATTTGCATACAAATGGAATCATTTTGTGTTGGTGATTGATTTGTATCTGTTTATTACTAGAGAACCTTTACCCACTATGTTCAGCATGCTGCATCCACTAGATGAAATAACTCCACTTGTTTGTAAATCTGGAAGTAAGTGTATTTTTATAAGTTCTTTCATATAAGCTTTTTTTTTGAGTTTGGGGGATAGGAAATTGAAGGAACTTTATATGAAAATTGGGCTTGTTTTATAGAAATAATATAGTTTAAACATTTTTATTATGAAATTTATACTAAAGCAAGATCTTCTTGAATACCATGTTTTAACAGTTATTCTTTTATTAAAAATAGGACCTGTATGGGGCACGTGAGTGGCTCAGTTGGTTAAGCGTCTGACTTTGGCACAGGTCATGATCTCATGTTTGTGGGTTCGAGCCTCGTGTTGGGCTCTGTGCTGACAGTTCAGAGCCTGGAGCCTGTTTCAGATTCTGTGTCTCCCTTTCTTTCTGACCCTCCCCCATTCGTGCTCTCTCTCTGTCTCAAAAATAAATAAACGTTAAGAAAAAAAATAGGACCTGTAATCAATCAGGAATATTGATATACTTGCTAACCTACCTGTAGATGGCTCTGGACTCTGTTCCTCAGTAATTAATAAGTAAATAAATAATACTTTGATAAACTTAAGTTTTTTGTTGTTGTTGTTGAGGAAAAAATTGTAGTTTCTTCAGCCTGTATGTACTATATAATTTTAGTGATTCACTTTCTCTGTGCATAATGAAATAATTTGCTGAGATGCAGAACTTTTAATACTTCTTACAGGTATTTCTAGATGCTTATTTTAATAATTTAAATGTGACCAAGTGTGATAAGTAATTGTAAATAATGAGGACTTGAAAACTGAAAAAATGTTTATATAGGTATATTAAAAAAATTTTTTTTTTAAACATTTTTCATTTTTGAGAGACAGAGAGAGCACAAGCGGGGGAGGGGCAGAGAGAGAGGAAGGCACAAATCTGAAGGAGGCTCCAGGCTCTGAGCTGTGAGCACGGAGCCTTACATGGGCCTCGAACTCACGAGCTGTGAGATCATGACCTGAGCTGAAGTCAATGCTTAACTGACTAAGCCACTCAGGCACCCCAAAATGTTTATATTTTTTGACCAATTTGGGACTTTATCCAAAGCACACAATATGAAATTTCATTGAAGTTTTAATCTTTTGTATCAGGGCTTGGCAGACTACAACACGTGGGCTAAATCCAGCCAATAGCTTGTTTTTGTAAGGCTTATGTTTTTATGTTTTTAAAGTTTTTATGTTTTTATGTTTTTGAAGGGTTGTAGAAGAAAACATACAGAAATCAGTATGGGTCCACAAAGCCTAAGCTATTTATTCTCTGTTTTTTGTTTTTTTTTTTTTACAGAAAAGCATGTTAGTAATTCTATATTATATTGGTAACAGTTACAACCTAAATAAATATGTTAAAGCCTGTGACTGAATGGTGTGAAGCCATTATTGATCATATTCTTGAATAATATTTAATGATATTAGGAATTACTCATAATGTTAAATAGAATATACAACTGAATACAGTATGATTCTAATTTTGTAAAAGCATAAAAAGTTGTTACATATATAGGAGAAAACACTAGGAGGAATACTCCCTAATATGTTAATAGTAGATATTTTGAGATGGTGAAATTATGAGTGATTTTATTCATTTCTTTATGAAATACTTCTTATTTTTATAAAATAATTATTTAAAACTTAAAAAATATTTTGAGAGGGAAGCGTTGAGGAAGCTGGCTAATAAGGTTATAGAAATCAATTCAGGCTACTATAGAAGTAAAAGCTAAACTCACTAGGAAAAACTTATTTTGCATATATACTCAGTGTGTGTGTGTATATATATATGTGTGTGTATATATATATATATTTTTTTGCATATATACTCAGTAAATAGTAGTGTACTGTTCAACTCTGTTAGAATAGTTACTATAAAGGACAGATTTCATACAGAAGAACAGTAAAGCAGTGAAACTTGGCAGAATATTTGATTGCAATTTTCAAATCAGTCAGCTGTTGAGTAGTCACAGACCTTCTACCTGTGGCTGATTTAATGGTGAGTAGGCACAAATTTTCATCATTGGATTGCATGTATGTGGAATTGAAACTGGTAACACTCTTTAATATATTTTGAGGGAGTTGATACCCAAAGTGAATTTATTAAAAATTCAGGGTGGTTATATAATTATATATAATTATATACAAAACATATAATTATATGTAATAAATACATATAAATATATATTATATGTAAAATACATATAATTATAATCATGGATTTTGTGTCTTAATTGGCTTGGTTTCTCTTTAGGAGTTGCATGAAGTTTCTTCATAAAGAACTGTCTTATGAAATTCATTGGTCATTTCTGTTTTATCTTTAAGGTCTTTTTGGTTCATCAAGAGTGCAATATGTTGTAGATCATGCCATGAAAATTGTTTTTCTCAACACTGACCCTTCCATTATAATGACCTATGACACTGTTCAAAGTTTGCATTCTGTGTGGGCTCTCCGGAGAGTCAAAACAGAGGTAAGGATAGAGGCAAGTCACTTGTTAATATGAAAGGATTTTAACACTGAGGACTTTCACATGTATTTGGAAGAATCATTTGTGAAATGGATTGAGCTTCTTAGGAAAAAAAAATATTGTGTCTTTAATAACTGGCTTCTACCCTGAATTCTCACCAGGAAATAACCCTTTTGATCTAATTATTGCCTTTTTTTTCCCCCCCTTCTCATCATTTTGACTTAAGGAAGAGAATGTTGTCTTAAAGTTCTCTGAACAGGGGGGAACCCCACAGAATGTGGCCACTAGTAGCTCCCTCACAGCACACCTCAGAAGCCTCTCCAAAGGAGATTCCCCCGTGGCTTCACCTTTCCAGAATTACTCCTCCATTCACAGTCAGAGTCGCTCGACCTCCTCACCCAGTCTCCACTCTCGTTCACCTTCTATTTCCAACATGGCAGCTCTAAGGTGGGAATTAAGTGTGGAAGTGTTTCCTTGTTTTAAACAAGATATCCCAAGAAAGAGATACTTTCTTCTCAAACTTTCTCTTAATGTTTTGAAGGATTTAAAATTTCTGTTGACAACTCTTGGGGTATTTTTTAGGGAAAATAGCTATTATCCCAGTTGTTTTACTTTTGCTAAGACATCTAGGTCTCCTGGCAGTTTTATAAAAGAAGTCCTATTTAGAAGCTGCCTGTTGTCATCAGATTGGTTGCCTCATTTCTTCCACTGAGTGACAGCAATTTGATGAATATTAGTTGCAAATAAATATATGTGTGTATTTTTTTGGTCTTAATTTGCATTAGCATTTTTGTTTTTGTTAATATCTATCTGGTAATAGAGGGGCATAGTTTTGTTGGTATGTACATGTCTGAATATATAGGAATGTAGTTTGGACCTTTTTTGAATAATATAAACAGTTCATTTTCTAAGACAGAAAATGAACTCAAGCTTCAGTTTTTAAAAGGATGAATTCTAACAAGAATTTTAAATCTTTAGAATATGTTAATGTGAACCATTTAATTATTCCCTTAAAAAAATGTTTTTCTGATTGGGATTAAGCCATGAATGCACTCGGTACATAGTTTTGGAAAGTATGATTGGAAAGCGTGTTCTGTCAGCCTGCCTTATTAACTGTGATGCCCTCTCTCTGTTTATTTTGCAGTCGTGCTCATTCTCCTGCCTTAGGAGTGCACTCTTTTTCAGGGGTGCAGAGGTTCAACCTTTCAAGCCATAATCAGTCTCCAAAGAGACATAGTATTTCTCATTCTCCGAATAGTAATTCTAATGGCTCCTTCCTTGCACCAGAAACAGAGCCAATTGTTCCTGAACTTTGTATTGACCATTTGTGGACAGAAACGATTACTAATATAAGGTTTGGAGTATATATTTTTATATCCAAAGAAAAATGTTGATATAAGTCTTAGAAATTACTTGGTATTTTGCCTGAAGTTTCCTTTTAATTTTTTAATATAATCAGTTGTTAATATTTATAAAAATACAGAGATAAATGTTAAGGTTACATCGGTTCCAATAGAGGATATTAATGATATTAAAATGATTATAAAAATATTCTTTTATCATTTCCTATTTCTTCCTCAGTAGTAATAATCTCTCAGATTTGAGGTGTTTGATGTTTTAGAGAGATTAATGATGTTTCTGTAGATTAAGAAACCTGGGATTTTATAGCACTTTTTTTTTAAAGTTTTCTCTTTATGTTGGTTGAGTGTCAGCTGTTGTTTTTGGGAAACACAACTCAGACCTCTGTTCTGTGTGGTCTCCTTTTATGTTCTCTTTGATCATTTATTAATTCAGCCCACTCCAGTGTGTGTGCTACTGGCTGTGGGTTCATAGGCAAATTGGTCACTGTCCCTGTTCAAAAAGAGACAGCTAAAGGATGGTGACACAGAGGCAAGTGCCTACTCTTTGGTAGGGCTTTGGGAAGATGAATAGGTATTTGCCGGGTGGGAAAGGGAAGAAGGGCACATAGGCAGGGGGATCAGAAGTTCAGAAGTATGAGTGTGTGGTATGTGTAAATACTCTCGCTTTGCTTGTGCAGGAAGGAAGGGCAAGTGCTGAGAAAGGGGCGGCTTGAGAGAGAGAGATTACCCTTTACAGATGGTCTGTTTAATGAGGGCTGTTAAGGAGGTGCTTTGTGTGTGGGTCATAAACTCAGGGGAAAGAGCAGAGCAATAAATGTGGAAGGAAGTTGTTGGCTTATAAGTGATGACTGAGGCAAGGAGGTGGGTTGGAAGTTAAGGAGTGTGTGGAAGTTGGGTTCCTGGAGGGCCTGTGGATGAGCTTGCAGTTGCAGAGGTTCTGGAAGCTGGCATCATGCAGTAATCCTGTGCACATGTGTATAGGCCTCTTCCTAAGGAGAAGGTTTAAATACTCAGTATATGCTCATAAGGGGTCTCAGACTTCCAAATAGTTGATCAGGTGGTATAGAGTCAGAGGGCTAGGGACTGAAATGTTGGAAACTTAAGTTTTTGGAAGTGAAAAGAGAAAAGAGACAAAACCGCTACAGAGAGACAAAGTGGGAGAGCGCAGGTGGGAGAAGCAGCAGAGTTGTCACGGGAAATAAGAAGAGAGAGCCTTTCAGAAAGAAAGCTGCCAGTATTGTCAGGTGCTGGTGAGGTGTGGCACTAAGAGATGAGCTCAGAGAGGAGGTACCTGGATGGCAGAGAGTTCACTGGTGACTGGCCAGAGCCCTTGGAGAGGGATTGTGGAGTGGAATGCAGTGGAAGAAGTAAATATGGACTGGGGGAGTGAACGTTGACATACAGATTATTTTAAGGATTGCCTTTGGGGATGAGGAAGCAAAAGAGGGAGTGTCAGGGTCAAGGGAGAATTTTGTTGTTGCTGAATTACATTAGAGAAAATTAGTCTTCGTGACTAAATGCATATCCCTAAAATGTAAGGACATCTTACCTAACCACAGTGCCATTTTTATACCCAGCCAATTAACAGTAAGTCCTTTATATGATTTAATATTCAGTCCATCCTCATGTTTCAAGATTTTTATCTTAATGTGAAAGAGTAGGCTGTAAGGAATATATCCAAAGTAGGGAAAGCATTAAAAAAATACAGGAGAGAGGAAATGATGAATGGAACGAGGAACCAGAAAGGAGAACAAGTGGAGAGATTAGGCTTTGGGGGGGGGTATTGGAGGGAGGTGGGCAGGTAGAGATGAAAGATGGGGATGGTTATCAGATACATAGGGCAGGAGATTGGGCTCAAGCCTTACAGCCGCATCTTCTCTGTGAAACAGAAGGCAAATGCATTTTCTTAGGGGTTAGGGAATGGGTATAGCTGGAGAAAGGTAAGGCTGTGAATACAATGTTGAAGTAGCTTCTCTGTTTTTGTTTCTTACAAATAAAAATTTCCTACATTTAAAAATCATTGTCTTTAAATATCTATTGGCAAATTGAAAATATTGCAGATCCTTATTTTACAGAATTATGGTTTTCTGTACCACTCCAGAAAGAAATCATTGGGAATTAGAGGTATGGTTTTAAAAAGAGGGATGAAGTAGAGCCTAATCTGAGAGGAAGAAAGGATAGATAGGAGAGGTCATGTTATAAGAAGTCTGACCCCTTATACCTTACAAGGGATAGGAATTCAAGTTTGCATTGCTTAGCAGTAGATAACTTTAATAATATGGAATTAAAAAGGTCACTGATAATGATTAAATTTATTATAATTTATTCCCCCAAAAAGCTGTGGAATGGACTCAGAGAGCTGAAAAGAATCCTAGAGATCATGAGGTTCTAATCTTAGAAGTGTTTTTTGGGTCTTCACTGTAACTGCTTGGCCCAAGTGGTTTTAAGATTTCTTGGAGAATATTTTCATTAATAGTTACCATGGTAGATTTTGGAACCAGCGTTGACAGTCACTTTATTACCATATCTACTACAGAGAGAAAAATTCACAGGCCTCAAAAGTGTTTATTACGTCTGACCTATGTGGGCAGAAGTTCTTGTGCTTTTTAGTGGAGTCCGAGCTCCAGTTACGGTAAGTGCGTAGATTTCCCATTGATTCTGTGTAAGTAAACTTAGGGCTGCTTTTTCTTCTTTTCTTTTTTTTTGACTTAAGTAGCTTTACGGAAATATTTTACATACCAAAAGAATTAACATGTTTTAAGTGTACAGTTCAGTGATTTTTAGTAAATGTACAGGGCTAACGTAGCCATCACTGTAATCCAGTTTTATAACATTTCTGTCCCCTTAAAAATATCCCTTGTGTTTGATTTGCAGTCTGCTCACTCCCAACCTCAAATAACCACTTTATAGGCTTTCTGTCTAGTAGATCTGCCTTTTCTGGAGATTTTATAGAATCATACAAAATGTATTTTTTTTGTGGCTGACTTTTTTCACTTAGCATAATGATTTTTAAGATCTACCATGTTGTAACATGTATGAGTTCTTTATTCCCCTTGCTGTGTAGTAGTCCTTTGTGTAGATACACCACATTATGTTTATCCATTCATTGGTTGATGGACATTTGGTTTGTTTCCACTTTTTGACCATTGTGAATTATGCCCCGATGAACATTGGAGCAGAAATCTTTGTGTGGACATCTATGATTTCTTTTTTCTTGAAAAAGGAGTGAAATTGTTGGGTTGAATAGTAAATTCATGTTAACTTTTTAAGATACTGCCAAACTGCTTTCCAAATAGGCTGTGCCCTTTTGTATTCCCACCGGCAATCTATAAGAGTCCCAGTCTCTTTATTGTGGACAACATCAGATATTGTCAGTCTCTTTGTAGCCATTCTAGTGGGTGTGAGTGTTTTTAATTTGTATTTCCCTAATGACTTATGATGTTGAGCATTTCTCATGTGCTTATTAGCCATTCATTTATCTTCTTAGGTAAAATGTGTATTCAGATCTTTTGTCCACTTATTTACCTTTTTATTTTGAAATAATTATAAAACATAGGCAGTTGTAAAATAGTAGGGGGGATCCTGCATACCCTGCACTCTATTCGCCAAAGGTAACCTCTTCTATAACTATAGTACGATATCAAAACAAGGAAATTGACATTAGTACAATCCGCAGACCTTATTGTAAACCTTGTCAGTTTTACATGTACTCATTTGTGTGTGTTTGTATGATTCCATGAAGTTTTCCCACATGTTGGTTTGTGCAAACACCATAGTGAAAATACAGAGCTTTTTTATTACTTTAAAGATGTCCCTCATGCTGCTCTTTTATAGTCCCATACAACATACCCACCCACCCCCGTCCCTGACCCCTGGTGACCACTAATCTGTTCTCCACCTCTATAATTTTGTCATTTGAAAATGTTACATAAATGGAATCATACAATATGTAACCATTAGAAATTGACTTTTTCCAGTCATTAGAATACCTTTGAGCTTGGTACAGCTTATTGCACATATCAGTAGTTTGTTTCTCTTTTTATTTTAATATTTAGCTGTGTAAAGTTTCAAGAGAGTAATGATAAAACTCAGCTCATCTTTGGCTCCATCACCAACATACACGCGAAGGATGCAGCTCCAGTGGAGGTAAATGCAGGCACATTTCTTGAGAAGTTGAAAATCTTTATGTTTTATAATTGCCCAGATTGGAAAATAAAATTTTTGTCTTTTTTTTTTTTTTTTTTTTTTTTTGCAGAAGATAGATACCATGCTGGTCCTTGAAGGCAGCGGAAACCTGGTGCTGTACACAGGAGTGGTTCGGGTAAGTAATATAGCATTTCATTCTTTTGTACGACAACCTCCTTGGTTATTATTTTTTAATGTTAATTTGTTTAATATTTAATATGAGTTACCCCCTGGCTGTAGGATTTGGCAGAAGATTTTTCTAAGAGTTGAAAACATGGTCTCCCGTTTAGGTTGGTTCCAGTTTGGAGGCCTGGGGCTCACTGCCATTAGATGGATTGGTGCTATGAACCTGGCACAGATGGGGAACCTTTAATGAGTATAGATGGATTATTAAAAAGAAAAGTTAACCTGAAGTTTTATAAAGGATGTAGTTCTGAGGAGCGCCTGGGTAGCTCATTCGGTTAAGCGTCCGACTTCAGCTCAGGTCATGATCTTGCAGTCAGTGAGTTTGAGCCCTGCATCGGGCCCTGTGCTGACAGCTCGGAGCCTGAAGCCCGCTTCGGATTCTGTGTTTCCCTCTCTCTCTGCCCGTCCCCTGCTCATGCTCTGTCTCTCTCACTCTCAAAAATGAATAAATGTTATAAGAGACTCTTAAAAACTGAGAACAAACTAAGGGTTGATGGGGGGTGGGACGGAGGGGAGGGTGGGTGATGGGTATTGAGGAGGGCACCTTTTGGGATGAGCGCTGGGTGTTGTATGGAAACCAGTTTGACAATAAATTTCATATATTGAAAGAAAAAAAAATGAATAAATGTTAAAAGAATGTAGTTTTGAAACTGATGTATGGGTAGCTTTGTTAAGTCTCAAAGTTTTTGTAAAGTTTCATTAAATGTATAATATGTTGGCCATATATATATTTTTTAACAGTTGTGACATTTACATACAGAATAATATAAATTTCACAAATTTAAATTATGAAATTTAAATATGTGTATATAATTTGAAGAATAATGAAGTGACCCTTCATGTAACCACTACCGGGTTAAGAACTAGAATGGTGCCAGTATCTTTATAGTCTGCAGGGTGTTCCCTGCCTCCCTCTGGACAGATACCATCCTGGCTTTTGTAATAAATCAGTTCCTTATTTTTATTAACTAGGTTTTTTGCAATTATCTATATGCCACTAAGGAGTAAGTTGTTTAGTTTTCCTTAAATTGGAATTTTTATATAAAGGAAATCATACCATATATGACTTCATTCTTTTGTTCAACATTATTATAATTTTTAGGTTTATCTATGTCAATGTGTAGCTGTTTACTCATTCACTGTTACATAGTAGTCCTTTGGTTTTACCAAAACTTTTACCATTTTACCGGCACTAGTATTTGTGTTACTTTGGTTGTTTCCTCTAATAATACTTTAAAAAAATTCTTACACACATCTCTTAACCTTCTGAGTCTATGCGTATTCATCTTGGCCATGTGGTGCCAAATTGTCATCCAAGGCTTAAGTTGTACCGGTTGTACTGGTCTACAACGTCTTCCTTTACTCCTTGCCTCCAGTGGTGTGTGAGTGTTCTGAACGCTGCTTTACATTCTTGTGAATCTGTAGTTCTGTTTGTATTTTTTCTTCTTCTTTTTTTAAATTTGTCTCCAAATTTGTGCCTTGTTACAGCTGGTTAGAATGGAAGTCTAGGTACCCTTCTTGGCCATTGTTGACGAGGTTGAGAGGTGGGGCACAGTTTTTCCCATGGTGTTTGTCTGGTGTTTCCCATGGTGTTACAGCTGGTTAGAATGGAAGTCTAGGTACCCTTCTTGGCCATTGTTGACGGGGTTGAGAGGTGGGGCACAGTTTTTCCCATGGTTATTGTCTAAAAGTTTTTGATCTTGTTAGGCTACTTCTTTCCTGATTCTTGGGCCAGGGAGAGCAGTATTTCTGGGGCCTGTATTTTTTTCTTTTGTCAGTTGTCTTAATGAGATTGTGGTCAGCACCAACTTCTGTGCTACCCAGAGGACAGCCTGAGAACTGAATGGTGTTACAGATCAGTGTTTAGTTATCACATCTTTTACGGTGTCATTGTTGGCCAGTTTCACACATGGCTCACTCAGAGGCCTGCACAGGATTTCATACACATATTTAAGAAATCCTTTTCTCTGATTCTTTCCTTTCCATTTTTCCTCTCACTTCCTAGTTGGGACAGAGAGGAGTTACTGCCGTGTTATTGCAGGGTGGGGATGGAACACAGTGCCTCACCCACAATTCTGTGGATGATGGAAGGGGAGAGGTATGCTGCCTTATTATTGTAGAATAAGGATGAAAGCCAGTGCTCCTCCCCCTTCATAGCTTTTGCACACCTTGGGGAGGTGCAGACGGGCTGCCTCTTGGCAGTGAAAGCAGCACTCTGTCCACAGTCTCTGCCCCTACAGTGCCTGATGAGGAGGGGAGGAGATACCACCTAGTTATGCAGGGCAGCCGTGCAAGATAGGCTTGGCTCACTGTCCCTATGCTGGGGGAGGGACGCCACCTGCAGAGGGAACAGTAGAACTCTGCTCTTAGTCTCCAGACCACAGCTGCTGAAAAGGAGGAGCCTGAGGGCCATGGTTTTTTTTCCTAGTGTTTTCCTGGAGTGGGGCAGGCATGGTGAAGATGTTTCTGTCTTGCTTGGTCACTGTTTTCTTGACACTTTGTCTAAAAAGAGCAAGGTTTACCTGGGGCCTCTTGGTTTGCACCTGTGGCCATTTCTGGGTTGCAGGCCCCTTGAGAGCTTAAGACCTGCTTATGGAAAGAGTGAAAGAAACAAAAATGCCTAGGGAATCATCCTAGGTTTTTCCTGTTTCTTTGGCCCCTAGCCAATGTATTCCATTGTATTAACAATTTTGTGCAGATTCTGTTGTAACTACTGGGAGGAATAGCATGGAACGTGCTTACTCCGTATTTTCATTAACGTGAGGTCTCTTATAACATTTTAAAAGTTTTCTTAAAAATGTTTGTTTATTTTAAGAGAGAGAGAGCGTGAGCAGGGGAGGGGCAGAGAGAGAGAGAGAGTGAGAATCCCAAGCAGGCTCTGCACTGTCAGCTTGGAGCCCAAAGTCGGGCTCAAACCCACAAACCATGAAATCATGACCTGAGCCAAAATCAAGAGCTGTAGGCTCAACTGACTGAGCCACCCAGGCGTGCCCCGCCCCCGCCCCGACCCCATAGCTTTTTAAAAACTTTATATATACTGGTTCTCTCATTTTGGTTTTTAATCCTGAAGATTTTGCTTGGGTGACGTTTATAATTTTATTAGCTTTTGAGTAGTATATTGACATATATGGATATTGTTAGAATTTCACTTAAATTCTGAATATTTCCTTTGAGGCTTGTTGGGAATTTTCAGCCTGTGTGGATGTGAATTTCTGTTGTGTTTTTCCTGAGAACCCCATGGATAGCTAAGATAAAGTTTTTTGAAGAAGAAATATTTGAGAGTTTATGAAGGAAGGCACATTATGAGCTCGAGAGCACAGTTTGGATTATGTTGGATTTAATTTCTGGAGCAACACTCAGCCCACTTTTTTAGCCCCTTGAAAGTAATTGATGTCCATTCTCTGCCTGGAGATTTAGTTAACAAGATTACTGCTTATAGTCTCTGAAAGCTTACTGTCCCTGCTGTCTCTACCACCAATATGGTAGGAAAATGCATAGTATATGGAATTTTGTACAACGTTGTGACTGTATTAGCATTCACCTTCCTTCCTGCCAGAAGGAAGTCATCAGTAATGAAGAGAAGGAATCAGACCAAGAGAAATGATACCAAGATATTTGTAGTTGGATGGTGGAATTTAATACATTACTAAAATTTTAATTCTTTTTGTTTTTTAGTCGTGTTTGGTGTGTAAAATTTGGTATGTCAAAAGAAATATATGCTTGTGTGCCATAACAGTTTGTTTAAGGGTATGATACCTTAAAGCCAGTATTTTTGTCCACATCTTTTCATTGCTTACAGGTGGGAAAGGTTTTCATTCCGGGGCTGCCAGCTCCTTCCCTGACAATGTCTAACACAATGCCTCGGCCTAGCACTCCACTTGACAGTGTCAGTACTCCTAAGCCTCTCAGTAAACTACTTGGATCCTTGGATGAGGTAAGTAACGAACTAGGTATCGTCAAAAATTAATAGTGTTTTATTTTATTTTATTATTTTTAATTTATTTTTAATGTTTTTATTAATTTTCAAGAGACAGGGAGTGAGCAGGGGAGGAGCAGAGAGAGGGAGACAGAGTCCGAAGCAGGCTCCAGGCTCTGAGCTGTCAGCACGGATCAAACTCACAAATCGCCAGATCATGAACGGAGCTGATGTCAGATGCTTAACTGACTGAGCTGTCGAGGCGCCCCCCCCAAATTAAGGAAGGGGTGCCTTCCTTAAGGAAGTTTGGTCAGGGGTGCCTGGGTGGCTCAGTCGGTTAAGTGTCCAACTTCGGCTCGGGTCATGATCTCACAGTCTGTGAGTTTGAGCCTCGCGTCGGGCTCTGTACTGACAGCTCAGACCCTGGAGCCTGCTTTAGATTTTATGTCTCCCCCTGTCTCTGCCCCTCCCCCACTCATGCTCTGTCTCGCTGTCTCTCAAAACTAAATAAATGTTTATTTTTTAAAAATTTTTTTATTATATGAAATTTATTGTCAAATTAGTTTCCATACAACACCCAATGCTCATCCCAACAGATGCCCTCTTCAGTGCCCATCACCCACCCTCCCCTCCCTCCCACCCCCCATCAACCCTCAGTTTGTTCTCAGTTTTTAAGAGTTTCTTATGCTTTGGCTCTCTTCCACTCTAACCTCTTTTTTTTTTTTTCCCTTCCCCTCCCCCATGGGTTTCTGTTAAGTTTCTCAGGATCCACATAAGAGTGAAAACATATGGTATCTGTCTTTCTCTATATGGCTTATTTCACTTAGCATCACACTCTCCAGTTCCATCCACGTTGCTACAAAGGGCCATATTTTGTTCTTTCTCATTGCTTCGTAGTACTCCATTATGTATATAAACCATAATTTCTTTATCCATTCATCAGTTTATGGACATTTAGGCTTTTTCCACAATTTGGCTATTGTTGAGAGTGCTGCTATAAACATTGGGGTACAAGTGCCCCTATGCATCAGTACTCCTGTATCCCTTGGGTAAATTCCTAGCAGTGCTACTGCTGGGTTATAGGGTAGGTCTATTTACTAAATAAATGTTTAAAGAAAAGAAATGTTAAAGAAGTTTGGTCAAAAATATTAGTTCTTCCCATGGTTTTTTTCTGTTTTAAAAATGACAGAATTGGAAGTTTAGCTAATACTTGTAGAATATATATGTTTTCAAACACAGATGGTTCAATACACATATTGACCTCCTTTGTGATGTGGAAGGTACTACAGAGATGAAAATAATACATTCTTTTTCATCTAGGAACCTCATAAATTGATTTGGGTGGAACAGACGTACTGTCTGCATGAAAAATGATAATTTAAGGCAGAGTATTGAGACTTACAAATGAGGAAGAGAGAGTAGCACAGCAGGTTTGCCGATAGGGAGTTATATCCTGATGGGTTGATGTGGCAGAACCAGAGGCTTCTATCTGAGAGGGGTGTCTGACTTGGTTTGGACCTTGAGGATAAGTAGGATATCTGTAGATGGAAAGGTGTATTTGGGGTAAAGAGGAATCATATAGGCATGGGTGTGGAGGCAGGTAAGTGCTGAAGATTTTTTATGCATATTCATATTTCTTTTTTTTTTCATATTCATATTTCTATCTAGTAGCATGCAAGACTCAAGTCTGTGGAATGAATGAATGCTTATAAAAGTACAAGTAGCCTGGGTGGCTCAGTTGGTTAAGCATCTGACTCTTGATTTTGTGAGTTTGAGCGCTGCATTGGGCTCTGTGTTGTCAGTGCAGAGCTTGCTTTGGCTCCCTTGTCTCCCTCTGTCTCTGCCCCTCCCCCACTCTCACTCTCCCTCTCTGAAAAATAGTTTCTTTTATTATGATTATTTTTTTAATGTTTATTTTTGAGAGAGAGAGAGAGAAGAGCCGAAGCAGGCTCTGTGTTGACAGCAGATAGCCTGATGTGGGGCTCGAACCCACGAATTGTGAGATCATGACCTGAGCCGAAGTTGGACACTTAACCGACTGAGCCACCCAGGCACCCCATAAACAGTTCATTTATAAAACAAAAACAAAAAACCAAAAACATACAAGTAGCCTGTTGGGTGGGGTAGGGTAGGGAGTGGGTAATAATAACTTGTTTTTGAGTCTATGTGCTAGGCACTGTTCTAAGTGTTTTTTATGTATAAACTCTTTTAATCCCTCAGAATGGGTTTGTTGGGAAGATACTGGTCCCCATTTGACAAATGGGTACATAGAGGGATAAGAAGGTTACATGTCCAAACTCATATAGCTAGTAAATGTTAGAGCTTGATTTATACTCTTACTAACACGCTCTTAAAGGCAGAGAGGATGAAAAGGTTTTTATTCTGAATGCTGTCGCCAGAAGATTTTTTGAGATTTTTGAGGATGGAATTATAAATGTTAGGATCTGTGTTTAATTTAATTTAGTTAATTAATTAATTGGATGTTTGTTTATTTTTGGGAGAGGGCGTGCACAAGAGAGTTCCGGGGGACAGAGGATCCAAAGCGGGCTCTGTGCTGACTGCAGAGTGCCAGTGTGGGGCTCGAACTCACAAACCATGAGATCATGACCTGTGCTGAAGTTGGACGCTCAACCGACTGAGTCACCCAGGCACCCCAGGATCTGTGTTTTAGATGTTTGTCTTTGAACTGAAGATAGACCGGTGAAATTCTGAGTGTTTTCTGTGTTCATTCAGGAGGTGGGAAGAGGGTTGGAGTTATGGCAGCATATTGGAAAGGAGGGGAGTGACATAGAGATCTGGAGAAGTGGAAATGGCAGAGTCTGTCAGAGATTGCTTTTGTGCTGTGCTGGGGAGACGTGCTGGGGAACAAGGGTCAGAGTTCTCTGAGCAAGCTAGGTGGATACCCATGCTTACCTAGAAGCCTGGAGAAAGGAGGTCTGTATTTGAGAGACATTTGGGTGCAGATGTGTAGGGGAAGTTCAAAATGAAGTGTGGTACCAGCAGTTAATTGTGTCAGTTAATGTTTAGGTCCTGGTTTTATTTTCTAAATATGTGTAGTGTGGAGCTTTTTCCCTTTAAGCCAGGACATTTGTGGAACATTCAAAAGGGAGCAGGAGAAGTGTCAGAGTTTTGTGTGATTTGGAAGAATTTTTGTCTTTTATAATGTAAAATTGTTCCCAGTTTTCTTAGAATTCCATTAAGCTGTGATGGTTAGTGTCTTTGTGGTAGCCATGAGGTGACAAGATCACAGTATTACACATTGGCCAATGGCTTTCCACATCTCTGGTTGACTGTGCACCAGACTTAGATTCAGGACCAACGGAACTCAGTTTTTGTGGCAGCTGTGGGAGTAGAAGCTTGTATTTAATAAATATACTTGATTGGCTGTCAGTGTTGACAAGGTATTCACTTAGAGATATCCTGTAATTTGAATTATAGGGACATAGAAAGGGTCAGTAGTTAGGACTGCATGTAATGAGTAACTAAGATCAATTACGTTTTTTGTTTGAATATCTACAATCGAGCAAGTAAATGTTCTCATATTTTCAGAACAAATATTTGTCTGTAGAGGAAATAACACTTTGTACCTGCCTTGTTTCTTTGCTTTCTCATTGTTCTCCTTTCTCTCTGGGGTCTTAGATCCTCAAGTCCTCTCTGTCTTGGCTTCCCAAGTTACAGTCTACGTGTCTAGCCCTGTAAGATTGCCACAAGTGCTGCTGCCTCCTCTTCCTCTTAGCGGTGCCCTTCAGTGCACACTCAACATATCCATACTCCCTACCAAATCCTCGCTAGATACTGCAAATGCCAAGACCGGAAAGAGCAGTGTATATATAAGAGCAGTGTAAGAATTTCGGGCTACCTCCCTGTGACTCGCTTCTTTCTCTCCTACATCTTGGCCCCTCAGGTCTGGGTTGTCTCTATAGCTCTCCAGTCCTGTTGATCAGATGTTTTGCTATTTTACTGACTTTTTCTAGTTGCTTTGGGTGAGGATCTTTTCCAGCTGAGAGGCACTTCATCGTATCTAGAGCAGAATGATTTTAAATCATTATGTAAAATTGTTGGGTAGACCATGTGTAAAAAAAGCTTTCTTTATCCTTAATTCCTGCAAAAATACTTCATATGTGTTGTATTTATGACTTTTTACAGGTTGTTCTATTCTCCCCAGTTGCAGAACTGAGGGATTCTTCCAAACTTCATGACTCTCTCTATAATGAGGATTGTACTTTCCAGCAGCTTGGAACTTACATTCATTCTATAAGAGACCCTGTCCGTAACAGAGTAACTCTGGTAAGTATATTTGTATTAAAAAGATTAGGTAGCTCTTTAAGAAATATGACTATCCCTTGTGGAGAAAAGGGAACCCTCTTGCACTTTCGGTGGGAATGCAAACTGGTGCAGCCGCTCTGGAAAACAGTGTGGAGGTTCCTCAAAAAATTAAAAATAGAACTACCCTACGACCCAGCAGTTGCACTACTAGGTATTTATCCAAGGGATACAGGTATGCTGTTTCGAAGGGGCATACGTACCCAATGTTTATAGCAGTGCTTTCAACAATAGCCAAATCATGGAAAGAGCCTAAATGTCCATCAACTGAGGAATGGATAAAGAAGACGTGGTTTATATATACAATGGAATACTACTTGACAGTGAGAAAGAATGAAATCCTGCCATTTGCAACAGCGTGGATCAAACTGGAGAGTATTATGCTAAGTGAAATAAGTCTGTCAAAGAAAGACAGATATCATATGTTTTCACTCATATGTGGATCTTGAGAAACTTAACAGTCCATGGGGGAAGGGAAGGGGAAAAAAATAGTTAACAAATGGAGGGAGGCAAACCACAAGAGACTCTTAAAGAGGGTGGATGGGGCGTGAGGGAGAGGGGAAAATGGGTGATGGGCATTGAAGAGGGCACTTGTTGGGATGAGGACTGGGTGTTGTATGTCAGCCAATTTGACAAATTATATTTAAAAAATTAAAAAATACAACTTTCCTTTCAAATTTTTCAGAATGCAGAATTTTATCTGAAAAATGAAAGCCTTTTTTCATGATTTTTAAAACCTCTTGCAGTGTGTTATTTTTTGTACCTTTTTACTTTAAAGTAATTCTCAGTTTTTCTAAAGTTTCATTATTAAAAAATTATTGAAAATGGATCTTGTTCAAACAGTTGAATTTTCTATTGACTTTTGTCTTTTCATTAAAAATTAATTTGCAGTGATAGTGACTCTTAACATATAAAAATTAGACATTTCAGGGCGCCTGGGTGGCGCAGTCGGTTAAGCGTCCGACTTCAGCCAGGTCACGATCTCGCGGTCCGTGAGTTCGAGCCCCGCGTCAGGCTCTGGGCTGATGGCTCGGAGCCTGGAGCCTGTTTCTGATTCTGTGTCTCCCTCTCTCTCTGCCCCTCCCCCGTTCATGCTCTGTCTCTCTCTGTCCCAAAAATAAATTAAAAACGTTGAAAAAAAAAAAAAATTAGACATTTCATTAAAACAAGAACTTTTGGAAATGTTTTTTAAGTTTTTTTTTGTTTTTTTTTTTTTTTTTTTTTGAGAGAGAGAGAGGTGGGGGGAGGGAGAGAGAGGGGGACAGAGGATCTGAAGCGGGCTCTGCGCTGACAGCAGCGAGCCCTATGTAATAGGGCTCAAACTCATGAACTGAGAGATTGTGACCTGAGCTGAAGTCAGAAGCTCAACCAACTGAGCCACCCAGGAGCCCTGGAAATATTTTTTAAATAAGCACATTTATAGTTTCTGAAATTTGGAAGTATTCAGTTCTGTTTAAAAATATTTGTTTTTCTTTTTTTTTGAAAAATATTTGTTTTTCATTTATTTTTTGAATTTTGTTTTGATAGGCAAACAGTCTTACAAAGCATAGCATTTTTAAGACATTCAAAGACTTAGAATGCACAAATTCTATTTACTTGCTCCTGTTTATTTCCATTTTTCCCCTTAGGAATTGAGTAACGGCTCCATGGTTAGGATTACTATTCCTGAAATTGCCACCTCTGAATTAGGTATGTTTGAGGTCAGACCTCACTTACATGTATTCTCAGTTTGATTGGTGAGATTTGTAGTATTTGCTGATTTGTAATAGTAATTGGGATTTTAAAAATTTTGCTGTTTTTGAAATTATGGGATTGAATTTTTCACTTTGCAGAGAAGCTGTGAAGAGCTGGGGAGCATTTTTCAGTGTCCACTCTGTGTGGGGTGCACTGGTTCTTTTTCTCTTGAGATTTTTAGGTGGAAGAATGCCATGCGGTGAGATTATAATATATGGACGTGCCTCTTGCAAGAAAATCTGAGAAACAGGGAAACCTAAGCAACTAAAATAGTTTTTGTCCTATGTGATGGCTTTTAATCATAAAATAAATCTCTCAGTTGTTACATATATTGAGAAATTAACGTAATTGCCTTAATTGAATAAGACTTAATATTGTCAAAATACAGTCAGACATATTTTAATAAAATTGGAGTCTGCTTAAATTATTACTGAAATACAATTTGGAAAATACTAGGTGGAGAATATTTCTGAAGATACAATAGTAAAGAAAACCTCAGGATTGAAAGGATTTGTCAATAATTGTAAGTTAAGAAAAGAATGTATAAGAAAATTCACAACATCTATTGGTTCCAAAATCTAAGTGCCAAAGCAAAGCATTGGCAGATTGTGTGTGATTTCTGGAATTTGGTAAGTAGGTTAGAATGACTTTTTCATTTTAGGAAATATCTGTCATTGGTGTGGTAAAATGATACTATGAATAGGTGTAGAGATACCTTGCTTTTCAGGTATTTAGCCAGTAATTTCAAGGTTATGTGCCTTGGAAGTATAAGCCTAAACAAAGCATATAAAAACAAATAACAGATTAAATAAAATAAATGAAAACAGAGTAAAATCTTACTCTTATAGCCAAGCAGAAGTCAGTAAGTTTCTGTGCTTTTAAGTGTCCTCAGCTCCTCAGGCAGTATCTGGTTTACACTTACTTTGGATTCAACCATGACAAACGTGGTTATTTGGTTTTCTAACATTTATTCTATTTGACTCTAATTTTTGCTGTATGTATACACACATAGTAAATTGATGAGAAAAAGGATATGCTGCTGAGGATGGGCCTGGTGACAATGGGAAAGGAAGAAAACGATCCTCTTTTGATGTGAGAATGCAAAAACATTGTAGTTTGGGGGCACTTGATACGAAAAGCAGACCCAGGTCTCTTCACAGCAGTAGTAGGACAGCAGAGCACTGTAACTGATATTTATCCAATGGTGTGGAGTCCATAAGAAAGGTAGAAATTATGTAGTATTAACCGATCTATTTAAGACAAAAACATGTAGAATGTTTATAAATTGAATGGTGTCAGAAATAATTAAAAGTTACAAAGTTTTGGTTAACAGGAATGTTAACTCATGCAGAACACTGTTTAATGGTAGGTAAGCATTGCTATTTGAGGTGGCATATATTGAATATTACATATTTATTGAAGTATTTAAGCAGTATTTTATATGAACTTATTCATGTAGAAATTGTGTTTTTGATAGAATGATCTTTATTGTCCAAACTAGAATATATTTTTTAAAAAATTCATTATTTTTGAGAGAGAGAGAGAGACAGCACGAGTGAGCATGAGTGGGGGAGGGGCAGAGAGAGGGGGAGATTGAGGATCCAAAGAGAGCTCTGTGCCGACAGCCGAGAGCTTGATGCAGGGCTCGAACTCATGAACCCTAAGATCATGACCTGGGCAAAATTTGGGACGCTTAACTGATTGAGCCACCAAGGTGCCCCAAACTGGAATCTTTTGAGATCAAAATGGGGAGCTATTAATAATTGCCCGGGCAGTGAATATAAATCAGTTTGTCTCAGGTAAGCTGGACTGTTGGTTTTCTATTTCTGGTCCACAATTAGCACGCGGAAAGGTGCCCTGAGACCTCTTGGAAGTCCTGTTGAATTTAGTAGTTGTTTTAAATTTCAGATGATCGGCAAGGTAATGTTTGCTCCCTCTTGGTCTTTAGTGACAGTTCCCTTTTCAGAGTAATTGGCCCTTACACAGAAGTAGTTAGAAAACTTTCTTACTCAAAGGGAAAAAGAAATGCCCGCATGGGAAGCATACTAAAATTATTCTTTACTTTTAATAGTGCAAACATGTTTGCAAGCAATTAAGTTCATCCTGCCAAAAGAAATAGCTGTTCAGATGCTTGTCAAGTGGTACAGTGTCCACAGTGCTCCGGGAGGACCCAGTTATCACTCCGAGTGGAATTTATTTGTGACTTGTCTCATGAACATGATGGGTTATAACACAGACCGCTTAGCATGGACCCGAAACGTAAGTATACATAATTGGTTTTTTTTTTCTGAGTTATTCTGTTATTACTAATGTAATTTTTGCATAATTGGTAATACAATATTTAGAGTACATAGATCAATTTACTAATAGGTATACTTTAACAAAACGGAATACTATTAACGCTTATCGTGTCTACTATATGGTAAATCAAATGTCATTTAATATTTAATGATAACATTTTACTAGTAATTATAATTATTGAGTTTTTATAACGTGGTAAAGCATGTTTGACTATAATTTCTCATTTCATCTTTATAAAACGACTACAAGTTATGCTAGGATTAGTAGTAATCATCTTGGTTTTATTAATGTAGAAACTGAATCACAGAGAAATCACAGACTTGTGATTTGCTCAAAACTGGGTCTCGACTGTGTCTTCTGATTCGTGGCTTATTTTTGTTCTCTGTAGCCCAGATTGTTTTCACACACAAATTGCTTGGTCTGTGGGGAGGAAGGTTTGATTTGAGGGCGAGTTAGAGGGCTTTACCCCAAGTATCTATTCTCTTTCATTATGCACAATTGGTTTCCATAGTTGGTGAAACTGATTTCTAAATTCTTTAAGTTGACCAGTTGACAATGATACATTTATATGAATTTGCTTCTCTTTTGGGGTTATCTTTCAGTTTGACTTTGAAGGATCACTTTCCCCAGTCATTGCACCCAAAAAAGCAAGGCCTTCTGAGACAGGATCTGATGATGTAAGCATCATTATTATTATTTGCTAATAAAAATTAATTTGTGGGTATTTGTACTATAGTCTGTAGAAGTGGTATTCTTATTGATTTACATTTCTCACACCTTTTGCTTTATTTTAATACTGAATAACATTTATTTTGAAGGGCAGGATATGTTCTGTTTTCTGTGGTTATTTATTTACTTTTGTCATTAATGATCATCTAAAAATGACTGAGCATGCATAATGGTCCATGATTTGAGTTTGCATTTGTAGATGTTTTACTGCTAATTAATCCTCCAATTTAGGTTCTCAGTCATATTAGATTCCATGTATTCTTAGTGGTTCAAAAAAATTTTTTTAATTGAGGTATAATTTACATAAATGAAATGCTCAGATCTTATTACAGTTTGATCAACTTTGACAAATGCGTACTCATGTAACCCACTCCCCTTTCAAAACTTAAAACATTTCCATTATTCCATAAAGTTTCCATGGGCCATTTTTAATCATTCCCTTACTCTAGAAACAACCACTGATTTGAATTCCAGTGTATGCTATTTTTGCCTGTTCTAGAACTTGATATAAGTGAAATAATGTGGTACATAATCTTTGGTATAAGGTTTCTTTCATTCAGCATGGTGTTTTTGAGATTCGTTCCTGTTGTTGCAGAGCTCAGCAGTTTGTGCCTTTTTATTGCTGAATAGCATGCACATACTGTAGCTTGTTTATCTGTTCTCCTGCTGATGGGTACCTAGGCTATTTCCGTGATTCGACTATTACGAATAAAGCTGCCACCAGCATTCAGTGACAAGTATTTGTGGACACATATTTTCATTTCTTATGGATGAATACCATAGTGAAATTGTTGGGTCATTGCTGGTTCCCAAATTCGTTGTCCTTCGTTCCTACATTCCTACATATGAGAGTTCCTCTTGTTCTTTATCTTGGCCAACATTTGTAGTTGTCTTTTTAATTTTAACCATTTGATTGTGTATAAAGTTGTTTCTCTTAGGTTTTAATTTTTGCCTTTTCTTGATGACTAATGATGTTAAACACTTCTTTTTAATTTTTTAAAAAAAATATTTATTTCTGAGACAGAGACAGAGCGTGAGTGGGGGAGGGGCAGAGAGAGAGGGGGGGACACAGAATCTGAAGCAGGCTCCAGGCTCTGAGCTGTCAGCACAGAGCCTGACTCGGGGCTCGAACTCAACAGACCGCGAAATCATGACCTGAGCCGAAGTCAGACGCTCAACTGACTGAGCCACCCAGGCGCCCCTTAAACACTTCTTTATGTGCTTATTAGTGACCAACACATCTCTTTGCCAAGTTTCTGCTCAAATCTATTATGTATTTTTAATTGGATTTTTAAAAATATTTATTGAGTTATAGAAGTTCTTTATATATTCTGGATATGAGTTATTTGTTGTGTACATTTGGGGAATATTTTCTCTGAATTTGTGGCTTAATAATGTCTTTGGATGAGCAGATTTAAAAAAATTTTAGTTACTCATTTTATCAATTTTTTTTACTTTAAAAAAAAATGTTTTTTCTTTAATGTTTGTTTATTTTTCAAAGAGCTTGAGTGGGGGGGGGGGTGCAGAGAGAGAGAGAGAGAGAGAGAGAGAGAGAGGGAGATGCAGAATCCAAAGCAGGCTTCAGGCTCCAGGCTGTCAGCACAGAGCCTGATGTGGGGCTCGAACCGCAAGCCGCAAGATCACGAACTGAGCCGAAGTCAGACGCTTAACTGAGCCACCTAGGCGCCTCTCCATGTTTTACTTTTATGGTTTGTTCTTTCTCTATCTGGTCCAAGCATTTAGTTTTGTTTTTTGAGAGAGGGTATAAGTGTGTGAGGGGCAGAGAGAGAGAGGGAAGTGGGGCTCATCTGGGGCTTGTGCTTTTACCCAAAGCAGGGCTTGTACTCACCCAAAGTGGGACTTGAGCTCACCTGATGTGGGGCTTAAACTTGTGAACTGTTGAGATCATGACTTGAGCTGAAGTCAGATGCTTGATGACTAAACCACCCAGGTACCCTGGTTCAAGAGTTTTTAAATTAGAATAACACACTGTATTAAGCCTTGGAAAAGCATCAGGAAATTCTAAGACCTGAAAATAGCATAAACTAAATTCTGTCAATGCAATACAATAAATCAAAGTAGAAACCAAAACAGACTCAGTACTTGGAAAATGTAGCACAATCAGTCTGAATATAAGATTAAGTTTATTAGGCTGTAATGCTAGCCCCAGCATTTTATAAACATAGAAAAATACACTAACTGGATATAAGTAGACTTCTCCCCTCAAAACACAGATAAGTGTAGTGGTCACTAAACTTGCCTGTCTGCACTTCCTGCCTTTCATTCTTTTTGCTTCATAGGAAATCACCTAATCACCTGATCTTTGTCAGTCTCTATACAAGTAGTGGGATTCTTCCTCCATAGTCCCTTTCCTCAAAGGGCACGACTAAATTTTTTCAAATGGGTTTTGAAGTGGCTTGTCTTAATGTCTGTTACTGGCATCTGGAAGTTGCTTAGCTTATTTTGATGTGGATCCTAATTTTTAAGTATTCTGAGTTTTTTTTCAACTTAATGTAAAAATGGAACTTGAATTGTTTTAATGATGGCCTTACGAGGAGGTGTTATTTAAAAATTAACATCTTCTTCATTTTTCTCAGGACTGGGAGTATTTACTGAATTCAGACTACCACCAGAATGTTGAGTCTCATCTTTTGAATAGATCTTTATGTTTGAATCCTTTGGAAGTTTCACAGATGAAGGATGAAGATTTTTCACAGAATCTCATTCTGGATTCCTCTACACTTCTGTTTACTCATATACCTGCGATTTTTTTTGTTCTTCACCTTGTTTACGAGGAGCTGAAGTTGAATACTCTAATGGGAGAAGGAATCCGTTCACTTGTTGGCCTTCTTGTTCAGTTGGCAAGGTAAATATTGTTTGTAGCTTAGAAAATGCCAAGAGGTCCTTAGAGGATTTGATCTCAGCCATGAATATCATAGAGGAACCTTGAAAATAAATTTCTGAAGTCTACCTTTTTGGGAAACCAGAGCTTTTTCTATAGACCACAGAAACGTTTGAAGGTACTGGCTGTGAAAAAACCTTGTGGGCCGTTAATGGGGTTCTTCGTCTTTGTCCTAAGATTAGTGGGAGGTCACAAAAGTTATGTTAAACAGCAGATGTGATGTACTCAGCTCTTCGTTTTGACAAGATGACTGGCTACACTGTGGTGGAAGTTCTATAATAACACCTGGCTGTTTTGTAATAATACCGACAATCAAATTGGAGATACAGTTAACACGATCGCAGTTAACATATGTAAATTGTAGGTGTTATGATTTGATAAGGAAACTTGTCCAGAATTGTCTCTAAGAACAAGAATGTTGTTTGCTGGTGTGGGCTCTTTTTGCTGTGTTTTTGTTGTCTCAGTCTGTCATCATCCCTGTCTTTGAGACTCTTGTAGTGTATCCATGATAAGATTGTTTTTGGCACTGGATTCTAAAGGTCACATTTAGGTGTTGTTTCAGCCTTTGTAACCCTTGGTGATATAGAAAGTTGAATTTTAATTGAAATGTCAACCTCTGAGTTAAGATTATAGTACATTTTCTAGTTTCTCTGATCTTCCTCAAGATTCCGAGATTGTTTTCTGAGATGTGGCAGTTTTAATTGATGGTCGCTTTCTCTTATGACAAATCATGACTGTCATGGGAAATTCTTTTTGTAATGAAATGATTTCCAAACCATAATCATGACTTTCTGAAATAAATAATGTTTTATAGTGTCTTACATTTTATAAAAGGTGTTTTTTACATATATATATATTATTTGATTTTTAAAACTTCCGAGTGGGAATTTCCCTACTTTCTAGAAGAAAATACTGAGGTTCATAGAGATAACATGCTGAAGATTACAAAACTAATGAATAATAGAGGAGAAACTAGTTTTACCCCCATAAAATGTATCTAGCAAAAGGGAGTTTGGGTTGCATATGTCATACTGGACACTTTCAGGTCCAGAAATAGAATAAAAAGACTCTAGATTTGATGATCTTCTTTGTCATAAGTTTTTAAACTGAAAGGTTGAACTGGTGAATCCTAACTCTATGGGGGAAAATACTTTAATACCTTTCTTGTGATTTCTTTTTTATATGGTGTTACTATTTTAGGGATTTAAAATTGGAGCCTTATGTAGATCATTACTATAGAGATTACCCAACACTTGTCAGAACTACTGGACAAGTGTGCACAATTGATCAAGGTAAGTGTTTGTGCCATTAAAGTTTTTCTAAACAGTGAGTGACTTTGCTTGTATCTTTCTGGGGGAATAGCCGAAGATATATTTTTTACCATTAGTCTCTTAAGTCAGAGGTGGTATCTTTCCACTAAGTAGGTTTCAGTTTGTACTGTTTGATCTCTGACTGGTAGTAAGAGATAACATTAATTTTCGTGTGTGGGAAAAATTTTACCCATCCCTAAGTGCTAAGGAGGCTTTGCCCTAGATGTGTCCAATTAGTAGCCACCAACCATGTTATTTAAATTAATTCATACTGAAAACTCAGTTCCTCAGTTGCACTAGCCACATTTCAGTAGCTACATCAGACTAGTGGCTGCCATATTGGATAGTGTAAGTATAGAACATTTCCATTACTGCTCTTTTATCCTAAACCTTGAGTTATAGAGACTCAAGATTGGGGCCCACTTGTTAGAGTGGACTCCTCGGTATCTCTTGTTTTCTCACCATAAGGATTAGGGCAGAAAATTTTAGTTAGATTCTTTATATGCCTTGAGTACAAGGATTTGCTAAATTTCAATGCGGGATGGGATAAAATAGTAGTCATTTAGATTCTACATATTATAATATAGTCCGTTATTTACTGTGGCAGAAAACATGAAGCATTTTGGAGAATATGGGAAAACGTTATTCTGATTGTTTCCAAATGATAGATTCTGTTGATCAGTTTCCCTGTGGAATAAAATGGTATTGTCTTCATGTAGTCTTGTGTCTTTATAAACATTTGTTTAATTCTAAAGGTCAAACAGGATTTATGCATCATCCATCATTTTTTACTTCTGAGCCACCAAGCATTTATCAGTGGGTGAGTTCTTGTCTGAAGGGTGAAGGAATGCCGCCCTATCCTTACCTCCCCGGAATCTGTGAAAGAAGTAGACTTGTAGTCTTGGTATGTATTGCCTAACGTGTTTATTTTTTTTTTTTAAACTTAATTTTTAAAATTACACAAAAAATTTAACTTTTTCATTTTGTGTACATTTCTGTGAACTTCAGCAAATGTATAGATTCATGTAATAACCACCATAATTAGGACACAGAATAGTTTCATCACCCTGCAAAATTCCCACATGCTTTTGAGATTCATCCAAGGTGTTGCCAGTGTCAGCAATTCATTGCATTTAATTGCTAAGTACTAGTCCATTGTGTGAATGTTTCACATGGGTTATCCATTCACCCGTTGAAGATATTTGAATTGGTTCCAGTCTTTGGCAGTTATGAATACAGCTCCAGTAAACATTCATGTCTAGGTTTTAGTGTGAACATAAATTTTCATTTCTTAAGGGTAGATACCCAGCGGTGAGATCAATGATCATATAGTAGTTTTCAGAGCAGCTGTACCATTTTCCATTCTCACCATCAATTGTGAGGGTTTCATTTTCTCTACATGTCAGTGATTGGTATGGTCATGATTTTTATTTATTTTATTTTAGTTTTTTTTGAGTTTGTGCATTTTTTTTTGAGAAATCGTGAGCGTGAGCATGCATGCGAACAGGGAAGGGGCAGAGAAAGAGAGAGAGAAAGGGAATCCCAAACAGGCTCCATCCACACTGTCGGTGCAGATGCTGATGTGGGGCTCGAACTCACGAACGATGAGATCATGACCTGAGTTGAAATCCAGAGTTGGATGCTTAACTGACTGAGCTGCCCAGGCGCCCCGGTCATGATTTTTAATTTTTGCCATTCTGACAGATGTGTAGGAGTATCTCATTGTAGTTTTAATTTGTATTTCCCTGATGGCTAATGATGTTTTGAGAGTTCTAGATGGGAGGTTTTGTCAGCTATATGGATTATAAATGTTGTCTGGTTTGCAGCTGTCCTGTCTCATCATTTTCTTAATGTTTCTTTTGCAGAGCAAAATGTTTAATTTTGTTGCATCCAGTTTACCCAGTTTTTCTTTTATGGAGAGTACTTTTGGTGTCTAAGATTTCATTGTTTAACTTCAGTTCACAATTAATTTCTCCCAGAAGTTTTATAGTTTTCTGCTTTACACTTAGATCTAGAATCCATTCTGATAATTTTTTTTTAATAAGATGTGAGATTTAGGTTGAGGTTTTTATTCCATTTGGATGTCCAGTTATTTTTAACACCATTTATTGAGAAGACTATCCTTTCTGTATTGCTTTAGCACTTTTATGAAAAATTAGTTTGCCGCATTTTTGTGGGTCTGTTTCCGGGCTGTCTGTTGTAGTTTGTTGATCTGTGTTGCTGTCCACACTGTCTTGGTTACCGTAGCTGTATAGTAAGTCTTAAAATTGCTTTGTGTGATTCCTCTTTTTTTTTTTTTTTTTTTAACGTTTTATTTATTTTTGAGACAGGGAGAGACAGAGCATGAACAGGGGAGGGTCAGAGAGAGGGAGGCACAGAATCTGAAACAGGCTCCAGGCTCCGAGCCGTCAGCATAGAGCCCGACGCGGGGCTTGAACCCACAGACCGCGAGATCATGACCCGAGCCGAAGTCGGCCGCCTAACCGACTGAGCCACCCAGGCGCCCCTGTGATTCCTCTTTTCATTATTCTTCTTTTTCAGAATTGTTTTATTATATGCATGTATGTATGTTTCAAGTTTTTATTTAAATTCTAGTTAACATACAGTATAATACTGGTTTCAGGAGTAGAATTCAATGATTTAACACTTACATACAACACCCAGTGCTCATCATAACAAGTGCCCTCCTTAATACCCATCACCCATTTAACTCATTCCCCTGCCCACCTTCCATCCAGCATCCCTTATTCAGTTAGTTCATGTCTGAGTTCAAACCTTCAGATACAAACAAAGGACTTTGGTAAAGGTGAGTTCCTTCACGTTCCCATCCCCTTCTCGCTGGAGCAGCCTGGGTCCTTTGTGGACCTTCCCAGAGACGGGGCCTTCCCAGGCTTATTGGAGAATTTCATGCTTTTGTTTCCTCCACAGATATCACTGCACTATAAATGTCTATGTACCCTGCTCGTCTTTTCTTTTATTCCACATCCTGCTTTTCTTCATGTTGAGAAAGGCTTCAGAGCCCCTATGACTCTGAAACAGACATGCAGGAGAGTAATTTTGCTTTTTTTAAAAAAAATGGTAGTCAAATATACATAACATATTTATATATGTATTTATAATATTTTAACTATTCTTAAGTGTACAGTTAATTCAGTGGCATTAAATATATTTATAAAATATTAAGAGCAGGTTTAGGGGCACCAGGGTGGTTCAATACATAAAGCATCTGACTCTTGATTTAAGCTCAGGTCATGATCTCACAGTTCATAAGATCGAGCTCCACATTGGAGTCCATGGTGGCAGCATGGCCTATTTGGGATTCTCTCCCTCTCTCTCTCTCGCCTCCCCCTCCTCTCAAAATACATACGTGAAAAAAAACCTTCTGAAATATTAAGAGCAGGTTAATTCCAGAACTTTTACATCCTTGATGCTTATGTAGAAACATTTAAGTGAAACCACCAAATATGTTGGTACTGTCCAACTCTGCTGGATGGGGGGAGACTTGATGTGTATCTAGCCACAAAGGGGAGCCAGAGAAATAAGAATATACCAAGTTGGTCAGCCTCCAACTTAAATTATGTTAGTCAACTTGTAGATACTTGTATTACAACTTTTCGTTGTGAGGTATGATGTCAGTTAGGTTCAGGACTATGTCATTTGCAGTGCTTGTATTGGTTTAGAATATAGAGTTTTTAAGATTCTCCTGCGTTATAGTAAAATTTTAATGGAATCGTGCTGCTTTCTTTGAAAAGAAAAAAAAGCTTAGTGCAGGTGCAGATATTGGTGGTAGCAAATATTCAAATGAGACCTTTGAAGGCCAAAGTGAAGGGTGTGGGTTAGGGTTCACCTAACCAGAAACAACCCAAGTGTTTGTCAGTTTATGAATGGAGAAAGTTTGGTACATCTGTGTAATGGAATACTACTTAGCAATAAAAAGAAACCAACTACAGACGCACGCAGTAATGTGAATGAATCTCAGAGGGATGCTAAGTTGAAGAAGTAGGACACAGAAGCTTATATAATCTAAGATTCCATTTATGTGATATTGTTGAATAGGCAAAACCATAGGGAAAGAAAACAGGAGTTGTTTCCTGTGCTGGGTGTAGGAGGAGTAGATTGATTACAAAGGGTGCAGGGAGCTTTTTGGTGTGATAGAAGTGTTCCACATCATGATTGTAGTAGTGATTGTATTATTGTATGTTGTCAACACTCAAAGCTGTACACCTAAAATAGATGAATTTTCCTCTGTGTAATTATACGTCATTCGTTTGAAAAATAATGTAAATTTTCTCCTTATGCAGAGTATTGCACTCTACATACTTGGTAATGAGAGCTCTGTTTCTGATGAATCTTCACAGTATTTATCCAGGATAACTATAGGTAAGTCAGTGTAATGTTAGACTTCCCAAAATGAATTTTTTCCCCCAAAACACAGTTTTACAAATGTTAATATCAGAATTGAGATTAAAAAATTAAAGATTTCCTAAGTGTTCTAGAGGCCATGTCTTGCCTCATTTTAGTGGTGGCCTTTTGCACTGTTCTTGTCCGTGGTTTATAGCTAATTTTCAGAGACCAGGAGTACTTCAGATCTAACAAATTTTACATTTTTTCAATGTATGTAAAAAGGACTTATTTTATGTTATTTTAATTTTATTTTTTGTCCATAATCTTAATCTTACTGTCTTCAGTATCCCCTTTGCAAAGTACGGTAACATATTCAAAGATTCCAGCAACCAGGCATAGACATCTCTGAGGACTATTATTTGGCCTACCACAGAGTATTAATTTACATTTAATGAAATTATTGACATAATTGAGTTTAAGTCAATTATTTTTATAAGTTTCTCTATTCAGGTTCTGTTTTAGTCGGTGTGAGCCTCTGTACTAAATGTACCATAAATTAAGTGGCTTAAACAACAAACGATTTCTCACAGTTCTGGAGGTAATGAAACCCAAGATCAGAGTGCCAGCGCGGTCATTTTCTGGTGAGAACACAGATTCCTGGTGTGCAGATGGCTTTCAAAAAAGGACTATTTTGGCCTCAGGGAAATTATTATACTTTCCAGCCTGCCAGAGGACTGCTTACTTTTTTTTTAGGAGTTGTTTGAATTTTCATTTCCAAGTGTCTTCTGTTATATGTTCTGTTTATCAGGATAACTATCAAAATAAAATTTCCTTTTCATTGCCTTTTAGCCCCCCAGAAGTCACAAGCAGAACAAGAAGAAAACAGGTGATTTTTATTCAGATAATGCTTTTATATTAAAAATATAAAACATTATTGCATTTTACTATTCTTTTTAATATTTTTGTGTTTTCTTCTCTTACAGGTTTAGTTTCAGGCATTCTACATCAGTTTCTAGTCTAGCTGAACGATTAGTCGTCTGGATGACTGATGTAGGTAAGGTAGTCTTTGTTACTTTTCATGTGTCTTTGAGATACTGGTGAGAACCCCCTGCTTTCCCTGGACACCTCCTTGTTCAGTAGGCCGTGCTTCTTCACAGCGAGCTAGAACTGGGAAGCAGGAGAAGAGAGGGACTCTCGTTCTATGAAAGGATCCTGCAGGACCAGTGTTAAGGCGCTTCAAGCCTCACTTCCTTTCCCTGACCATGTCATACCTTCCGGATTATAATACCTAGTATACCAGCTTTTATCTCTCGATGGGTCAGAAATGTTTATTTGCTTCACCTTAGGCCAATTAAAGCTGTAGCTATGTGGACTGGCCTTAGAATGGAGAACTGTAATCACTACACATACAGACTTGAAGCAGTTGTAATACTCAGATATCAGAAAGTATTTCTGGCTAATTGTAAAAGTAATTGTACAAACACTTCAGGGTGTGTTTTTGAAGAATATAGGCTAGTGGTTTCGGCTCCAAGATGAGGATAGAGCTGGAAAGAGGGAAAGGGAGGAAAGGAGTTCCCTGTTCTCTTTTCTCGAAGCCAGTGCTCTTAGGATTTAAATGGAGTAAAATACTAAAGACCTTTTTTTTTTTTTTTTTGAAAATAAAGAACTAAAAATTTTAAATTATGGATATGAAGATATAAAAAATGACAATGTTATCATATAGTCTGTTATAAAATAATGGTGTAATGAATATTACAGGATGTCTGAGTTCTTATTTAAAGAATATTCTAAACGACTTAGTTTTTCACTGTTGTTTTAAATATGCTCTCATGAAAATTACAATATTATTGTATAGTATTACAGATAAGATACCTGTGCTGAAAAACATTAGATGAGTTAGTTCTGTCCATTTGTATATCATATGATATTTAATAAAAGTGTTACTCTCGTAGAAGGGAACATTTTTACCTCAATAATTAATCAACTTCCAATATTAATAAATAATATATAATAGTATAAAATTGAGAAATTCGTTATAGGAAAAATAAATTTTAATTTACCTAAGGTCTTGAAAATTTTAAATATGAAGTATGGTATAATATAAAAGAATGCATAAAATGTGTATGTTTAGAGGTCACCTACCATTGTAAGTAGAACATTGCTAGTGTACTAGAAGGCCCTTGCATGTCCATTCCGTGTGATATCTTTCTCTCACACAGCCTACTGCTGCAGGCTAAACTGAGGTTTTTTATTACCTTCCCTCATTCTTTTTTCTTTTTTTAAATGCTTATTTTTCAGAGAGACAGAGAGAGAGAGTGAGCAAGGGAGGGGCAGAGAGAGAGGGAGACACAGCAACTGAAGCAGGCTCCAGGCCCTGAGCTGTCTGTACAAGCCTGATGTGGGGCTCGAACCCACGAACTGCAAGATCATGACCCAAGCCAGTTGTTCGCTTAACTGAGCCACCAGGCGCCCCGTTCCCTCATTACTTTCATAGTTTTATCATCTTTTTTTTTTTAAATATGTATTTATTTTTAAGAGAAAGGGAGAGATAGAGCATGAGCGGGGGAAGGGCAGAGAAAGAGGGAGACACAGAATCTGAAGCAGGCTCTAGGCTCTGAGCCATCAGCACAGAGCCGGACATGGGGCTTGAACTCACAAACTGTGAGATCATGACCTGAGCCGAAGTTGGATCATTAACCAACTGAGCCACCCAGGCGCCCCCATAGTTTTATCATCTTTATCTGTTGCTTGGTGTTGTAGGTCTTTGAACTTCATATAAATGAATGTAGATATAAATTGTTTTTTTCACTCAATTCATCCGTATTAACTCATGTAGCAGTAGATTATTCATTTTCACTGCTCTATACTCTATGGTTTGAATATATTCCAGTTTATTCTATTGATGATAGCAGTTGGGCTGTTTCCTCCCTACCCTTTTTTTGTCATAGTGAGTGAATAGCGTTGCTAATCAGTATGTTAATACTTGTGACTGGTGCACATGTACACAAATTTCTGTATGGCTGTTAATGGACCATAAGGGGTGGACCTATGTGTACATGCTGTGTGTTTTCCAAGGTGATTGTACCACTACCAACTGTGGATGGGAATTACTATTTTTCTACATAGTTGCCAACACTTGGTGTTGATTTACTTTATTTAATATTTGTCTGTCAAATGAATGAAATTATATATTTAGTAGTTTTTAATTTGAACTTTCCTGATCACTCAGGAAATAAACCATCATTTCATATGTTTATTGACCATTCGTGTTTCTTTTTTGGGAAATGTCTTTTTGTCCTTCCTGTCTTTCCTGTTGGGTTCTCTTTTTCTGAAGGTTTTTAGTTCTTTTAAAGAGACCTTTTATACTAATCCCTGATGTTAAGACATTAGTCTGGTAGTAAGGTGAACGGAATCAATTTCTCTTTTTATTTGTCAGGATGGATATTGATTAATTTCAGACAGAGGATAATTGGGACAATAGCAGGTCTGAATGAAAAATGTTCTCCTTTCCTTTCATCACAAGGTTTCACTTTAAGAGACTTGGAAACTCTTCCCTTTGGAATTGCTCTTCCCATCAGAGATGCAATTTACCACTGTCGTGAACAGCCTGCTTCAGACTGGCCAGAAGCTGTCTGTCTCCTGATCGGACGGCAGGATCTGTCCAAACAGGCCTGCGAAGGAAACTTGCCCAAAGGGAAATCTGTGAGTATTAACACTGAAAGTTCAAAGTTCAGGTTTAGTCTCAAAATCGAAGTAGAAATCTTCATTTTTCTCTTAAGTCTTTTTCCAAGTGTATATATCAGTTTGTCTTTTATGTTTTATGCCATGGGGTTTATAATTGGGCAGATACTCTTATTTATGAATTGACATGGGAACAGAGATTTTGTGAAGGCTCTGTTTTTGCCTAGACTTTGCTTTGAGTTAGGACAAGTGCTGAGTGTATACATCCAGTACCATGACTCTTTCTCTACTTGTTGGTAGTGAAATTGGTAAGTAACTACTTTCGTAGTTAATAGCCTCATGTTGAATATGTAACTATTTTCTCTTTCCTACTTTTTTTGATGTGAATTTCTCGATTTTAACCTTTGAAATAGATGTAAATACATCTGTTTAATCACATAAAACTGAAGTCGCAGGAAAAAGTTCTTTGGGAGCTGGGATAAGAGACACTAAAGTTGTTTAGAAGATGTCTTAGATTATCCCTCCTGAAATTCTTTCCTTTGTCAGTCTTCCAATCTGCTTTTACTCTTTTTATTATTATTATTATTATTATTATTATTATTATTACTATTATTATTTTTAATTATTTTTTAACTTACATCCAAGTCAGCATATGGTGCAACAGTGATTTCAGGAGTAGATTCCTTAATGGCCCTTATCCATTTAGCCCCTTCCCCCTCCCACAACCCCTCCAGCAACCCTCTTTGTTCTCCATATTTAAGAGTCTCTTATGTTTTGTCCCCCTCCCTGTTTCAATATTATTTTTGCTTCCCTTCCCTTATGTTCATCTGTTCTGTGTCTTAAAGTCCTCATATGAGTGAAGTCATATGACATTTGTCTTTCTCTGACTAATTTCGCTTAGCATAATACCCTCTAGTTCCATCCACATAGTTGCAAATGGCAAGATTTCATTCTTTTTGATTGCCGTGTAATACTCCATTTGTGTGTGTGTGTGTGTGTGTGTGTGTGTGTGTGTGTGTGTGTGTGACATCTTCTTTATCCATTCATCCATCAGTGGACATTGGGCTCTTTCCATACTTTGGCTATTGTTGATAGCGCTGCTGTAAACATTGGGGTGCATGTACCCCTTTGAAACAGTATACCTGTATCCCTTGGATAAAAACCTGGTTAGTTCAGTTGCTGGGTCATAGGGTAGTTCTATTTTTAATTTTTTGAGGAACCGCCATACTATTTTCCAGAGTGGCAGCACCAGTTTGCATTCCTATGCTTTTACTTCGTTTTTTAAAAGTTTATTTATTTATTTTTAGAGAGAAAGTGTGCGCACGTGTGCCTGCACATGGGGGAGGGGCAGAGAGAGAGGGAGAGACAAAGAATCCTAAGCAGGCTCCGTGCTGTTAGTGTGGATCCCAACGTGGGGCTCAAACTCACCAACTTAACTGTGAGATCATGACCTGAGCCAAAACCGAGTTGGATGCTTAACCAGCTGAGCCACCCAGGCACCCACCCCCCCCAGTCTGCTTTTATAAAGAATGGGTTCTGAGAAGACTACCAATAGAAAATCAAATACATCATTACTCTCTAATGATCTCTCTTTTAAAATCAGTCGTTTTTAAGACTTAAAAATGGAATTTCTGGTACTTCTTTTAGAACTCTATTTAGCTTAAAAAAAAAAAAAATGGTAGTATTGCATTACCCTGAGGATCAGAGAGGATTCTGGGATGGTTTTTCCACTCCAGGTGACTCTTCAACTTTGTTTATATCTCTAAGAGAATAGCACACATTTGCCTCATCACTTACTAGCTTTTGAACATATTAATCAAAATGTAACTATTTATAATCCACATTAGGTCTTAGGCTATTAATGCTTCTTCAGACCTTCTGAGTCTGTATCACAATTTGCCTGCTGGGTCTGTGACAGAAGCTGTTGCTGTGGATCCCATCTCCAGCAGTGTTGGCCCAGCATACCTTGCTTTTTATCTATACTTGTATAACAGCTCTTAGTTGAATTACTATTTGTCTTGTTCTAAACAGAAAACCATTTTTTTTTTTTTTTTGCTAATAATATGATGATCCTTTTATTTACCAAGATAAATTTTAGTATTTAGACTTGTTTTGTTACTATTATGAGAGCAGTTTAACATCATTAGCACTAAAACCGAATGATATTGATAATCTTTGATTTGTATTTAGGTGTGATTTTAAGTAATTCTGTCTAAATTCAATTTGTTCAGTTATTTGAGGCTACCTTTTATAACTCTTCTATTTTCAGTGCATTGGCTATTTGAGTCTATACTTTATAGCAAACTCATCCATTAGAATATAGTTTTTTTCAAAATTAGATATTCCATAGGAACCATAATGAATATTTATGAACTAAGTAAGAAGGATTGGTTAGTCATATCTATTATTTTTTTTCCAGCTAATGTTGCTTCCACATTAAATGTCATAAAACATTAGCATTTTAAATGGAATTAATTTTTTGTTAAAGGAGTATAAAATCCTTGAGAGAAAATGAGAAGATTTCATGCTATTCATACCTAGGTTGAAGTGTGATTGAATTATTTGGATGGGGAAGGCTCATATGAAAGCACATGCTGAGCTTCTGAGAAAGAATGATAATCAAGGGATTAACCCTTCTCGCTTGTTTTGCTGCAGTCTGATTAAGAAATCCAATTAAGAAACATCCTTATAAAAAAGTGAAAATCAATTATGATCCATTTTAAAGTACTAAAGTAAGAAAGTACTGTTAACTTTCTCCAGTCTTTGGTATATACCCTTCCAGGTTGTTTTCTTCTGCTTATATTAATCAAAGATATTATTTAAGTTAGCCTGGGTTCTTCAGTAATAGTGAGTGGGTTTCATATTCCACTTCTAGTAATTTGTTTCCTTTTTAGAACATTTAGGATATAGTTATATTTTTATTATTTATTTAGAATGTTTCTCTAATGGAGTCAGCTGACTATTGTCCTAAATCTAATGTTTTTTCCCTTAGCTCAATAAAGAATTTTCCCAAGTGAGCAATATGATTGTACTTTTAAAAAAGACTTCTAGATTGAAGTCCCAGTATACACTGGGTACCCAAACCAGCTTTGTTCTCTGTACTGATAGAGTCATAGTGCATCATCCTATATATCTTTGTATTCAGTGAGTGCATGGTGGTTGGTTTTTAAATTATTACAACCAAGTCTGTTACTCAGGTGCTCTCATCAGATGTTCCTTCAGGAACAGAAACTGAGGAGGAAGATGATGGCATGAATGACATGAATCAGGAAGTTATGTCATTAATATGGAGTGAAGATTTAAGGGTGCAGGACGTGCGAAGACTTCTTCAAAGTGCGCATCCTGTCCGTGTCAATGTAGTACAGTATCCAGAACTCAGTGACCATGAGTTTATTGAGGAAAAAGAAAACAGGTAAAGGAAACATGTCATTATCACTTGTCGGTGTTTTTTTTTTTTTTTTTTTTTTTTTTTTTTTTTTTTTTTTTTAATGTTTATGTATTTATTTTGAGAGAGAGAAAGTGTGCACATGGGGGAGAGGCAGAGAGAGAATCCCAAGCAGGGGTTGCACTGTCAGAGCAGAGCATGACGCGGGGCTCAATCCCACGAATCATGAAATCATGACCTGAGCTGAGATCAAGAGTCAGACACTTAATGGACTAAACCACCCAGGCGCCCCTCTTGTCAATGTTTTTTTGTGCTTTAAAACCCTAAAAAGATACTTCGGAGTTAAAAGTACCATGTATTTTAAGTTTTTGTTCAAAGTTGGTAAACCATAACATTTTTTCAAAGTATTTGAAACGTAAGAGTATCTGATGACATGTGACCCTCCTCTCGAAATATAGCTATGTGCTATTTAGAAAAGGCGACTCTAAGACCATTTTGCTTAATATAAAGTTTTTAGTGTAGTTTAAACTTATACCGGTAAGTTTTTTTTCTGATCTGATCAGTAATACTCTCTGAAACTTCTCTGCTGCCATTCTCTAACATACATTATTTCTGTTGGTAATTGTAAGACTCAGTAGTACCCATTCTGTGACATTTCAGGGTTGTTGCCTTGGGACAATTCCACTTATATTTTAAAATTCTTTCCTGTCCTGTTAACCTGCCTGGTATCTATCCTCTGTAATTTTTCCACTATGATTTTCTGGTTCTCCTTAACTTTGCTTACTGTGGTACTGCTTTAAGGGGAAGGACCATCCACACTTAGCCTCAGGGTGCTGAAGATCTGAATTAGTCATAATCTTCCTCTCACACTTTCCTCTCCATATATACCTAGGTAATAGAGGAGATTGAGTGACAGAGAAGTTGTGTGAAAGCCTAGGTTGGCCACTATCCGCTGGGTATCTTTGGATGAATTACTTAACTTCTTGTTGCCTCAACTATAAGAATAGGCATAATTGTAGCATTCGTACATCACAAGGTTGCTCTGTGTGTACAGTGAGTTATTTCTACATAGTGGTTAGAACACTGTCCAGTATGTAGTAAAGCTGAATGCAGTTAGCCATGATTATTAACTGAGTTCATTGATACGATGCTAGTTTGTTTTTTTTTTTTTTTTTTACCTTTTAATATCTCTGAAATCAGAATATGTTTTTCAGTCAATAGGTATTATAGTTTAATTGGCAATATTTTTTTAGTACTTCATGAAATAGTGATGCGTCTTGTAATCAGTGACATCTTAAATCCGTTATCACAGTTTTGTGGATTATATTTAAGGTTTCTGCTAAAAACATTCTATGGGATTGCCTTGAATTTTTCTGATTCTAAATTAACGTGGGGCATTGTTCCTAAAGAATCTTAGGACAGCAAATTTTCCTCACCAAAAAATTAGAAAAGCTGTATGTGTATACAGTTAGAGAACGTGCTTATGAATAGCTTTGTCTGCAGAGAAAGAGCCTCTGAAGGGATTTTTTTGTGTCTTCAGATATAACTTGTGTTAAGTGTTTGTTTCCTGATTATAAATGCCCCTACTTCCACAATTTCTGTTTGATTTTTCTTTTTAAGGGGCTACATGGAACAGGATTTAATATAGAAACAAGAGTGGTGTATTAGTTTCAAACTAGAGCCCACTGAAGCCATTTTAACCTTGAATATAACTGATTTATAATGCTATTAATCCTATAAATCTTGGCCATCATGTAAGTGAAACTAATTATTTTTTCCCTGGAGACACTATGAAATCCACTGGCTTCCAATATAGGGAGTTTCTTTCCTGTGTACAGGCCACAGAGGTAGCACTACTCAGGCTTTGGTGGCAGAAAGGATGGGAAGAGGATCCCAGAGATGTAGTGGATGCAGTTAGTCTGAAAATAACAAAACGAGGAAACCCAAAACATACAACATTTTCCTTTGAGCAGGTTAGCATCAGAGTGGAATTTTACATTTCTCTTTGTGGATGTCCAGGGAGGGTTGGCTTGATTTATAGCCCATCTGGTTTTCACTTAAAGCAAATATGAAAAGAAAGGAAATGTATCTCTCTCTTAGAATTTCTAAGGGGAACAGAGTATTAAAATGAGAATAACCACGTTTGGATCACATCTTTGTTTGGATTTACTTTGATGTGATTTCATCTTACCAGCACTTCTTCTTTTGGAATACTTTCCTACAGATTACATTCCAGTTTCTTTTTGCTTAAAGGTTTTTCACATATTGGTTTTGATTTTAATTATAGATTGCTCCAGTTGTGTCAGCGAACTATGGCCCTTCCCGTAGGACGAGGAATGTTTACCTTGTTTTCATACCATCCTGTTCCAACGGAACCACTGCCTATTCCTAAATTGAATTTGACTGGTATGTTAAATTCTGTGCTCAGCAAGAAAGGAAAATGATTAAGTATTATTTTTAGTGGCATTGTTGAATTGTTTTAGTTAAAACCAAAGAAGTGTTCTTTCTATCCCCAGTGATTTCATATATTATTAATAGCTACTCTAGTGGTTGTCAAAGCTCAAATAGCAAAGCACAGTAAACATTGAGGGACGTAGCATGGAGCCTGTTACTAAGTTTTGCTTTTAATGAAACCATTTCATGATATAAAAAGGCACTTGGGAAAGTTTAGAAAGATACTGATAATGGTGAGGTTATTGAACTTTAAATACTCTTAAAGTAGAATATGTAAATGGTCAAGTACAGTAGTCTCACTTGGTAGGGTTCACTGGTGTTAACATTTTGGTATGTATGGTTCTCAGTTTTTTCTATTTTATAATTTTATATGTGCTTAATTATCAGCAAATTTGAATCTGTTTTAGAAATTGTTTTAAAATTTACTGTAGAGGGAGAATCCTTTCATACCTACCAAACATAGGTGTACAATTATATTGTGTATATGTGTAGGTAGGTAGGTATTTGTATACACGTTTTTAATCAACAACTTGATTTTTTGTTTGCTCCAGAGTATTTTATTTAATGGAATATAGTTTATGTAAACAACCTGGTTTTGTTGGAAGTTATCATTTTTTTTTGCTATTATAAACATGTTGTCAGGAGGGTGTAGTCATTTAGTTTAATTGCTTTAAAAGTGGAATTCCTAGGACAGCTAGATTTTTAAGGCTTTGATATAACATATTGTTAAATTACCTTTCTGGTTGGTTGTGTGGATTTTTACTTCTGTGAGATGGAAGTGTGTTCATGTCTCAATATTATGGGTTACAGTGGGTTTTATAGTGCATGCTCACCTAATGCTAGTTTGAATATGTTCTCAAGGTGCTGGTTGTGTACATTGAAATTATCATTGAAAATTCCTGAACTATAATATGTGTGGTTTCATGAGACCTCTACAAAACATATATATTATACATGCAGTAATATATATAATATATGGAAATATAATTCCACAGTGTTTTAAGTTGCACAATTTAATAAAATCCAGGGTCCCACTTAGATATGTGGAGATCTTGCACATTTAGTATCATACGGAAAATGAGAGAAGAACACATTTTCATCTTATTATATCTGTTCTGGAGCCCTAATCTTATTTAGAGATACAGCAAGCAGAATTACCTTCAGTATTTGAATTGTTCTCCCTCTTAGAGATGAAGCAGTATGGCAAAATTTGACTAATTACTGAATCTTAGAGAACAGGGTATATAGGTGTTCATTCTATTAATCTTTCAACTGTTTGAAGGTTTTCATATAAAGAATTTGGGTTAAAAAGAAAATAATCTCATGCAAAGTTGGCAAATGTTAAAATGTATTAAATCTGGGCAGTGATGCTTGGGTGGGTGTTAAAATATAAATACATGAATCGTCTTTTTTGTTTTCTGAATACATTTAATTAAATTTGTATATTCAAATTTGCATGTTCTGACATTCATCCAAACTTTTATTTAGCCATTTTGGCAAGCTCTTCCCCCCCAAAAAACTTATTATCTTGTTTTAATAATAAATTAATTTAGGAAAAGGTACTTTCTTAGAATAAATAGCTCCTTAACTCACACTGTTACACCCTATTTGTGCTTTTGTGTGTTGTTATTCTTATTGAAGAAAATTTGTTTTAGCCTTTGCCTGTCATTTTCTCTTGTGTGTAAATACTCTGTCTTATGCATATGATGATTGTCTTAGAAAGTGAGTTTTTTCATTATTAATCTTTCTGCCTTTTGAGAAAGTAAAAATATACTTTATGAACTTGTCACCCTGTGTGGTGCTGTCATGCACCAGCATTTGAGTTAGCTCTTAGGTACGCAAAGTAAAACAAACATATTTTACTTTGTGTGTATGTATATGTATACCAACTCCAATTAAGACATTATGCATCTATTTGAAATTTATTTTACATAACTTCAGAACTCCTTTAAAACCATATTTTCAAATGTGTAGTGAACTGTGCAATTTTGTGCAATATTTGGAATACTTAAACATTCATCCATGGCGTGACTTAATTAATACAGAATATTAAAGATATAAAAAGAATTTGTATTTGCCAGTACACAGTGTAGATCAAAACCAAAAGACTCAAGGAATTCTAAGAGAGCATAGCATCATGAACACTTTTTTAAATTTATTTGTTTTAATGTTTATTTATTTATTTATTTATTTATTTAACGTTTTTATTTTTGAGACAGAGAGAGACAAAGCATGAACGGGGGAGGGTCAGAGAGAGGGAGACACAGAATCCGAAACAGGCTCCAGGCTCTGAGCTGTCAGCACAGAGCCCGACGCGGGGCTCGAACTCACGGACCGCGAGATCATGACCTGAGCCAAAGTCGGCCGCTTAACCGACTGAGCCACCCAGGCGCCCCATGTTTATTTTTGAGAGAGAGGCAGAGGGTGAGCAGGGGAGGTGTAGAGAGAGGGAGACACAGAATCCGAAGCAGGCTCTAGGCTCTGAGCTGTCAGCACAGATCCCTTGCAGCTCAAACTCACAAACTGCAAGATCATGACCTGAGCTGAAGTTGGATGCTTAACCAACTGAGCCACCCAGGCGCCCCATAATTTACATTGTTCTTAAACATATTGACCATAAAATTTAATTCAGCAAATACTCTTTATGGTTCACTGGGTAACTTGAGTCTATAAAATTATACTTTTTATTGTACTATCTGATTGCAATTTGGCGTCTTTAACAATTGCAAAATTAGATACTTATAGAGAGATAAACATGTATTGATAAGAGAGCAAATTTTAAAGGTTCTTGTCTCTTTTTAAAGGTCCTTATCTCTTTTTAGAATCTATTTTTCTTTAATGTCCAGAGAAAAATGTAGGATGCATATTTAGAATTAACATCAGTGTCATCAATCACAGGTTAGAGTTTATTATTCATCTAGCTTAACTTTAATGTTAGTCTCCATTTTATTATTTTTTAATTTTTAATTTTATAAATTTCTTTTAATGTTTACTTTTTGAGAGAGAGAGACAGAGTGCAAGCCCGGAAGAGGTAGAGAGAGGAGACAAAGAATCTGAAGCAGGCTCCAGGCTCTGAGCTGTCAGCACAGAGCCCGACGGAGGGCCCAAACTCACGAACTGTGAGATCATGACCTGAGCCAAAGTCATATGGATTCTTAACTGACTGAGCCACCCAGGCGCCCCATTTTATTATTTTTTAGACCTGTTTTTTTTTTTTTTAATGTTTGTTTATTTTTGAGAGACGGAGAGTGAGCGGAGGAGGGGCAGAGAAAGAAAGGGAGACACAGAATCCGAAACAGACTCGAGGCTCTCAGCTGTCAGCACAGAGCCCGATGCGGGGCTGACTCACAAACTGCAAGATCATGACCTGATCCGAAGTCAGATGCTTAACCAACTGAGCCATCCAGGGACGCCCTAGAACTTTTTTTTTTTTTTCATTTATTTATTTTGAGAGAGAGAAAGAGAACATGTATGTGTGAGCATGTTGTGAAGGGGCAGAGGGAGAGGGAGACAATCCTGAGCTGGATCTGCGTTGTCAGCGTGGAGCCCAATGTGGGCCTCAAACTCACGAACTATGAGATTGTGACCTGAGCTGAAATCAAGAGTCAGACCCTTAAGCCACCCAGGTGCCTCTTTATTTTTATTATTTTTTTTAATAAGCTTTTTTCTGTTTGAAAGAAAAATTTCAAAGCAGTAAGTATCCTAATCAGATCTGATTAAAGTTAAATTGGCATCAGTTATCTGATTTTAGCCCCATGTATTTTAGCAAAAGGATGATGAATTATTTTGTTTTTAAAGTAATTATTATTATTTTTGGGGGGTAGAGTTGACACATAATGTTACATTAGTTTCAGGTGTACAGCGTAGTGATTCAATAACTGTGTTATCCTCACCACAAGTATAGGTACCATCTGTCACCATAGAATGTTGTTATAATGCCATTGACTATATTCCCAATGCTGCACCTTTTATTTCTGTGACTTACTCATTATATAACTGGAAGCCTGTATCTCCTTCCCACTCTCCTTCACCCATTTTGGCCATTGCCCTATTCCCCTCCTTTCTAGTAATCATCACTTTATTCTCTGTATTTATAGGTCTGATTCTGCTCTTTGTTTATTCATTTCTTTTGTTTTTTAGATTCCACATATAAGTGAGATTATACAGTATTTGTCTTTATCTGTTTGACTTACTTCACTTAGCGTAATACCTTCTAGGTTCATTCATGTTGTTGTAAACGGCAAGATCTCATACCTTTTAATGGCTGAGCAAAATTCCTCTGTGTGTGTGTGTGTGTGCTTGTGTGTGTGTGCGTGCGTGCGTCTTTGTGTGTGTATGTGCGTGCCCATGCTACATCTTTATTCATTTGTTGATGGATGCTTGGGCTGCTTTCATATTTTGGCTATTGTACATAATACTATAATAAGCATAGGGGTGAATGTATCTTTTCAAATTAATGCTTTTGTTTTTGAGGGGTAGTGAATACCCAGTAGTGGAATTACTGGATTAAATGGTATTTCTGTTTTTAAATTTTTGAGGAACTTCCATAGTGTTTTCCACATTTATATTCTCACTAACAATGCACAAGGGTTCCTTTTTCTCCACATCCTTGTTAACATTTGTTAATTCTTGTCTTTTTGATTCTAACCATTCTGATAGGTGTAAAATGATAGTTCACTGTGGGTTTGATTTGCATTTCCCAGATGATTGGTGATGTTGAATGTCTTCTCATATATGTTAGCCATCTGTATGTCTTCTTTGGAAAGATGTCTATTCAGAATCTCTGCCCATTTTTAATTAGATTTTTTTTTTTTTGGATGTTGACTTGTAGAAGTTGAATATTAACCCCTTATTAGATATATCATTTTCAAATATCTTCTCCCATTCAGTAGGTTGCCTTTTTGTTTTGTTGATGGTTTCCTTTGCTGTACCAAAGCATTTTATTTTGATGTCATCCCACTAGTTTATTTTTGCTTTTGTTTCCCTTGCTTTAGGTGACATAGTTAGAATAATGTTGCTTTGGCTGATATCAAAGAAATTACTGCCTATGTTCTCTTCTAGGAGTTTTTTGGTTTCACTTCTTGCATTTAGGTCTTTAATTCTTTGGAGTCTATTTTTATATATGATGTAAAAAAGTGGTCCAGTTTCAGATAATGAATTATTTTAAACAAGTAGTATTTTTCCACCTTGAATCAGGTTTGACGTACATGTATAAAAGTTTAAGTACTCACAGTAACCTAATATCATTCCAACTATTATGGGGTTAAGGGTTTCAAATGTAGAAAAGGTAATCTCGTTTTCAAAAATCTAAATTGAATAATTACGGATTTATGAATTATTACTCTCTCAATTTTAAATTCGTTTGCCTGAATAGGACGGGCCCCTCCTCGGAACACAACAGTAGACCTTAACAGTGGAAACATCGATGTGCCTCCCAACATGACAAGCTGGGCCAGCTTCCACAATGGTGTGGCTGCTGGCCTGAAGATAGCCCCTGCCTCCCAGATCGACTCAGCTTGGATTGTTTATAATAAGCCTAAGCATGCTGAGTTAGCCAATGAATATGCTGGCTTTCTCATGGCCCTGGGTCTGAATGGGCACCTTACCAAGCTGGCTACTCTCAATATCCATGACTACTTGACCAAGGTGAGACTCTCAGCTCCTGGCATTGTGCCTCACCTGGGCCACTGCAGTAGCTCCTAATCGTTCTGTTTGCTCTTCTTTATTTTTGTTCCTCTAAATCCATTGTTCTCACAGCAGGCAGAGTGATCTTTCTAAAGACTTCCCGTGTCAAAACTTTTTAAAGATTTTGCATTGCTCTTGATACACATTCCAGGAGTCTATGTGATCCCACTCGTCCAACTTGGCTTTGTATCTCTCATCCCCTTGCTCTCCACATTCCAACCATAGGGACTGGCCATTTGAGCTTCTTGGTAAACCACATTTTTTCACATCAGAGCTTGGCAAACCAAACTCTTCCTCTTGGTGTGAACTCTTCCATTTTTATGTCATAAAAATTCACCCATTTAAAGTCTACAATTCAGTGGTTTTTAGTGTATTCAAAGAATTGTATATCCATTACTGTTGTTAATTTTGGAACATGTTCATCAGTCCATAAAGGAATCTCATAGCCAATAGCAGTAACTCCATTCCCTTTTCCCTCTAGCCTCTGGCAACCACAGGTCTACTTTCTGTCTCTATGGATTTACTGATTCTGGACCTTTCATATAAATGGAATCATAAAATAGGTGGTCTTTTATGACTGGCTTCTTTGTCTTACCATAATGTTTTCAAGGTTTGTTCGTGTTGTATCATGTATTAGCACTTCATTCTTTTTTATTGCTCAGTAGATACTCCATTGTATGGATATACTGTATTTATCCATTCATCAGTTAGTGGATATTTGGGTTATTTCTACTTTCTAAGTGTTATGATTAGTGATGCTGTAAACACATGCATGTTTTTGTGTGGACGTACGTTTTCATTTCTCTTGGATATATTCCTAGGAGTAGAATTGCTGGGTCATGTGGTAAATGTTTGTTTAAATTTGAGGAACTACCAAACTGTTCCCAGAGTGGCTGTACCTTTTTACGATCCCACCGGCAATACATCAGGATTCTAGTTTCTCCGCATTCTTGCCAACACTTGTCTGTCTTTTTAATTGTAGTCATCCTAGTAGGTGTGAAGTAATATCTCCTTGTTTTGGTTTGCATTTCCCTGATGGCTAATGATGTTGAGCATCTTTTCATGTGTTCATACACCATTTGTAAGTCGTCTTTGGAGAAATGTCTGTTCAGATCCTTTATTTTAAAATTGGGTTGCCTTAACCAAGTTGTATTTTTTTATATATTCTAGATACTAAGTTAATTAACAGATAAGTGATTTGCAAAAATTTTCTCCTATTCTGTGGGCAGACTTTTCACTTTCTGATGGTATCCTTGAAGCACAAAAGTTTTTAATTTTAATGAAGTCCAGTTCATCTACTTTTTAATTTTTTTATTAAAATTTTTTTTTAATTTATTTTTGAGATAGAGAGAGAGAGAGAGAGAGACAGCGTGTGAGCAGGGGAGGGGCAGAGAGAGAGGGAGACACAGAATCCAAAGCAGGCTCCAGGCTCTGAGCTGTCGGCACAGAGCCCAACCCAAGGCTCGAACTCACACACTATGAGATCATGACCTGAGCTGAAGTCAGACACCCAACCGACTGAGCCATCCAGGCGCGCCTCATCTATTTTTTTAATTGCTGTGCTTTGGTATCATATTTCATTGCCTAACCCATGGTCCTGTTGCATTTATACTTGTGCTTTCTTCCAGGAGTTTTATAGTTTTAGCTCTTACATTTAGTTCTGTGATCCATTTTAGAGTTAATTTTTGTGAATGATGTGAGGAAGGGGTCCAACTTTATTCTTTTGCATGTGGTCTACAATGATCACAGCACCATTTTCTGAAGACTATTCGTTTCTCATTGAGTTGTCATGGCATCTTGTGGTCACTTAACCGTTAATGTGAAGGTTTATTTTCTGAATCACATCAGAGCCATTTACATGTTGTTCTCTCACCTGACCTTATTTTCTCTTACTTTCTAAAGCTAATTTCCTCCCTTTCCACTACTTTTCCTGGCTAATTTGTACTAATCCTTCTAGTCCTATTGTAAATTTTACTTCTTCAGAGATTCTTAATTATTCTCCAGCTCCTCCTAATCTAAGTTAGGCTTTTTAAAAATACTATTTCATATTATTTTGTGCTTTCTCAGTATACTGCCTTTTAAATAATGTATTTGTATATTTTAATCCAACGCTTTTTTCCTCCATTAGGGCACTAGCATTGTGAGAGAAAAGAACTACGTCTGTTTAGTTTGCTGTTGTATTGTCACTTCTCACTCTGCCTGTCAGTAAAATTGCTTACTGAAAGTACCGGCAGGCAGTACTGTATTTAAGACTACATATTTGTTTTGGTAGTGATTTACATCTCATTCTACTTTCTACCTTAGGGTCATGAAATGACAAGCATTGGACTGCTCCTTGGTGTTTCTGCTGCTAAACTGGGCACCATGGATATGTCAATTACTCGGCTTCTTAGCATTCACATTCCTGCCCTCTTACCCCCAACGTCCACAGAGCTTGATGTTCCTCATAATGTCCAGGTGGCTGCAGTGGTTGGCATTGGCCTTGTATATCAGGGGACAGCTCACAGGCACACTGCGGAAGTCCTGTTGGCTGAGATAGGTACGGTATTAATAGTGCTGTGTCTTCATAAGCATACATTTTCCACTCTGCAGGAGCCAAAGTAAAAATGATAGTAAAAATCATAAAAATTAAGGGAAAAATAGTAGCTTTTGTTAGAATATTCTCGTGCTAATTAAAAAAAAGTAATATTTTCTGAGACTGATATTAGTGTGCAGATTATTAATTTGCATGTTTATTTGGTGAGCCCATTGTTGAGCTCCGGATCATATTTAATGAGGTAACCTTTGGTCTTTTTTTTTTCTCTCAGTACCTTTTTTTTTTTTTTTTTTTTTTTAAGTTTTAGTTATTTTGAGAGAGAGAGAGTGTGCATGCATGTGCTCGCACGAGTCAGTGAGGGGCAGAGAGAGTGGGAGAGAGAATCCCAAGCAGGCTCTACACTGTCAGCGCAGAGCCTGATGTGGGGCTCAAACCAACGAATCACAAGATCGTGACCTGGGCGGAAATCAAGAGCTGGATGCTTAACCAACTGAGCCACCCAGGTGCCCCTAAATGTATAAATTTAGTATCCAGCCAAACTTTTAGGATCCATACACAGAACTTCTGGCACAGTAGGGCTCACTATTATGTAGATTCAAAATAAGTGCCTAAAATACAACATTTAGCTTAAAAACATTAAGAAATTTTTTTTAATGTTTATTTTTGAGAAAGTGCGAGCATGTGTGCATGTGCAGGGGAGGGGCAGAGAGAGGGAGACACAGAATCTGAAGCAGACTCCAGGCTTTGAGCTGTCAGCACAGAGCCCGATATGGGGCTCGAACTCACATACTGCTTGATCATGATCTGAGCCTAAGTCAACCAACTGAGCCACCCTCGTTTATTTAGCCACCCGTATTTAGCTTAAAAACATAGCATCCTTCTTGTCCATCATTATCATTTGAACATGTTTTTTACCCCCTCTAATGAGTGGATTGGAAATAGCAAAACAAAAAAACAAAATGCAAGAGATTAAAAATTAAAATGTTTATGAGCACCCTTCAAGAATTTTTTTCTACTTCTTGATAACTTTTTTTTTTTGTCTTAATAAAACCCAATGTTTCACAGTGTCTGAAAGTCATTGCTTTCAAATTGGTACATGAAAAGAACCGTTTTGGGCGTTATTTTGTAGTAAACTGACAATTGTGGATACCATTTGTAGTAATGTATCTTTCTGAGTGAGGTTATATTGAATTCATGGTTCTTACGCAACTTACTAGAAAGTTAATTCTAAGACTTATGATAGAATTTTAAGAGGCCAGCTTGAACTGTGTTATTTTCTTTTACAGGACGGCCCCCAGGTCCTGAAATGGAATACTGCACTGACAGAGAGTCCTACTCCTTAGCTGCTGGGTTGGCCCTGGGCATGGTTTGCTTGGGGGTAAGCCCTCTCTGTGCCTTCACATGCCTCAGTAATAATTATCTGCATGTTGAGACAAATGATCTTGGTATTTAACTCTGAATACCACTCTGTCTTACTCTGACTTAACCTGATTCTCAGCTCTTTTTTCTTTCTGCATATTTTTCAAAGCGCTAGATTTGGAAATGGGAGAGAAATTGTATTGAAAAAGTGGGCTTTAAGGTTTATATTCCCCTGGCTTAGATGTAAATGCTCATGAATGAACTAAGGGAATAAAATATCTCCAAGAATCTAGGACATAAGATGAAGTGGTAACCCCCTCAGACAAAAAAAAAAAAAAAAGAAAATTGTGGAAATGTGTATATGATGGGGAGCTTTAAGAGTCTATAGTAGTTGCTAGAGATAAACCATGACCTTTGTTTGGCACCCTGGTATTCACTGGGATCTCAGAATGTTGCCACCGTAGTATTTGCTTTGTGGCAATGTAGTATCACTTTGATCCATCTTTAACCACATCCATGATACATAGTGTAGAATTATCAGAAACGTTTCATTAAATGACTGTCACCTAGAATGTGGGTTCCTTAACCACTAGTACAGTGTTATACTGAAACTAAATTATATAAGGAAAGTTCACTGTCTATTAGGTTTTTGATTCTTCACATTTGACACGTGAATTAAAGAGGCAGATGGTGCAATGGAAAAGCAGCATACTGGAAATTGGGATCTTGATTTGGTCCTGACGAGTGAGTTATGTCATTTAACTACGGTATTGTCGGTTGATTAAGCAACTCCATGGATTGTTTTATATCCTTGTTTATATCCACCCCTGCCAGTTACTAGCTATGTAGCCTTGGGCTTAATATCTTGGTGCCTCACTTTCCTCATCTATAAAATGGTAGCTATTTGGTAGAATTGTTATATTAAGTAAGTTAATCCATGTTAAACATATAGAATAGTACCTGGAACAGAGAAAGTGTTCAGTAAGTTTATTATTATAGTTATCGTTGCTGATGGGGCGCCTGGGTGGCTCAGTCAGTTGAGCATCCGACTTCGGCTCAGGTCGTGATCTCATGGTCTGTGAGTTCGAGCCCTGCGTCGGGTTCTGTGCTGACAGCTCAGAGCCTGGAGCCTGTTTCAGATTCTGTGTCTCCCTCTCTCTCTACCCCTTCCCCGCTCATGCTCTGTCTCTGTCTCTGTCAAAAATAAACATAAAAAAAATTTATAGTTATTGTTGCTGAAAGAGGTCATAGGCACAGTAATGAAAGGACTCAGGTGCTCATAGTTCAAGTCTCATTTATATATCTAGTAATTTCTTTTGTTAGTATCATTAACTGTATTATAAAGCCTTTATTTTGTGAAATGAAAGTATTAACTTAAATATATTAAGTGTTATAATTCTTAATGTGAATAATTAAGAGCTTGTTTGAATATTAAGTAGTAGTTATGAGTAGTCGTTATTTTAATTAAAAAAACCCCACAAAATACACTGCTTTCAAGTTAGTTCATTCTTTTATTTGTCAATTTGTATGTGTTATGGATCTTATTCCATAAGATTTCCTTTCACGTGTTTGTTATTTCCTTTTCCAGCATGGCAGTAATTTGATAGGTATGTCTGATCTCAATGTGCCTGAGCAGCTGTATCAGTACATGGTTGGAGGTCATAGGCGCTTTCAAGCAGGAATGCACAGGGAGAAGCATAAATCCCCAAGTTATCAAATCAAAGTAAGTCCATAGTAAAGCAACAGATCAAAATTTTGGAAGCTAAGAAGTGAATTTGCAAATAGTATGTTTCTTAATGACATTTGTATATCTGTTAATTTTAAGCATAGGCTGGAAGAAGAATTTATATTCAGAAGAATTTGTAATATTTCAGAACTCTTTTACATGAATATTTTTTTTGTTTTTGATAGGAAGGAGATACCATAAATGTTGATGTAACTTGTCCAGGTGCCACTCTAGCTTTGGCCATGATCTACTTAAAAACCAATAACAGGTATCGCATTCCCTGACTCCACCCCTTGCCATGATAGTGTGGCTTCCTTTCTGACCTCAGTAGTAAAACCAGATTAATGAGTTTATTTTCCTGGTATAGATTAGCCTGATTTTAATTCTCTCCAGTACTATAAGTTGCATAGATTTTTATCTAGAAACAATATAATCTTGGGACAGTTTTTTTTTATTTTTATTTAATTCCCAATTTTTATTTCTGTTTTATAGTTGATATCAGTGACAGTAAAAGATGCCCAAATTCCTTTTCATTAATTTTGCATGTTGTTTGAGGATTGGTCAAATCAGAAAAATTTAGCATTATTCTATTCTTGGTTACCATTTGTAAAACTGATTTCTGTTTATTTCAAGAACTTTTGTAATAATCACACCATCTACCTTTCCAAGCCCAATAATTAGTGCTGACACTTGAAAGTGTACGGTTGGCATTTATTCTTTTACATTTTACATAGAAAAGGTGGGTAGGAGACATAAACCATAGTTTAAATTTTAAGTCTTTTAATAAAGTTAAAAAATATTCTAAGATTCAAGAGAATTTTCAATGCTATAAATTTCTCCTGTTAGAAAAAGTGAATGTATGCAGAATTAACAAAGTGGCTAAAAACAGATACTTACTCATCTGTTTGGATGAATAATGTATGTCAGTGCTTTCTTGGTACTGAAGATACGAACAAAACAAAACTAAAAATATGTGCTCATAAAGCTTATGTCATAGTGGGACAGACAGTCATACATAACAAATACTGTGTTAGAAAGTATCAAGTACTGTGGAAAACAGGGTGGGGATGGAGTGGGGAGAAGGGTTTGAAATCCGGCTTGGGATTCCCATTATTTTGTCCTCTACTTGAGCAGTAATGCTTACTGATCTCCACCACCACCAGATCTATCGCAGATTGGCTTCGAGCTCCTGACACCATGTATTTGCTGGACTTTGTGAAACCGGAATTTCTCTTGCTTAGGGTATGGTACTTTGTAGTTTGTTATTTCTGCTAACATGAGGAGTCTTTGGGGTTCTCGAGTTTAGCTTGTGACTATAGATGTTTCTGCAAGGGAGACCTTTTACTGTTAATCCATCCTGTATGTAATTGGTAGTATTCTTTTGAAATTTCCCAAATGTAACTTGTAGGAATGCCAGGAAACACAGCCATGTTGATATGTAATACTAGGAGTTGACATTTCAACTTATTACATTATTCAACAAGCAGTAAGTGTCTGGGGCTTCATTACTGCTTTATTTTATATTCTTTAATTATTAAGATGCAGCATTACTATTAAGAGTATAACTAATGACTGTAACTGTTTGACATAATTGCCTACATTTTTCCCTTGATTCTTTAGTGTTTAAACATGTATGTTTTTAGCATATGAAACCCTTTAAGTTCTATAGACAGTGCTAAGATTCTGATTTTTCTTTAATGAAGCAAGTTAAAACTTGCTTTTAAAAAAAGTCCTCTAAACTTTGATAATAATCAACTCAATTTTAGTTTTTTCTGTGTTAAAATCTAAATCTTCAATTTATTTTAACGAGATTAGCCTCAGGTTGATATTATGTACTGTCTTTTTCAAAATTGCCATCAGTTGGGAACTGATTTTTACATTATTTAATATTATCATTGTTATTTAATGTATGAACTTTGCCTACTCTGATTAGTTTTATCTTTACATTTTTAAGACACTTGCTCGATGCCTGATTCTGTGGGATGATATTTTACCAAATTCCAAGTGGGTTGATAGCAATGTTCCTCAAGTAAGTATGTATAATAAATATTGTTAGATTGTTAATAGCATAAATTGCGATTTCTTGTGGGATTTTCCAAAACCCTATAAAATACTTTTTAGAATAAAAGCAATATTGATGATTATTTATAGTATCTTTTGAAAACATAGGAACTTTTCAGTTTAAGATTGTGTGCTGACCCTAGACTGCAGCTGTGGCCCCAGATTCCAAGAAATTATAGTATTAAAAATGAAATACACCAAAGAACCTCAAAAAGTATTTTTGACATTTTTAGCCTAATTAAGCACACATTGATTTAAGATGCTATTTTACTTTGTGGCAAGTTTAGATCTCCTATATAATAACTTGTTTTAATTACTTTATAGCATATTTATTTAATAAGCCAAATAGAAATAAGCAGACTCTTTTTTGAATTCCAAATCAGGGGTGCCTGCGTGGCTTAGTCGGTTGAAGGTCCTATTTCGGCTCAGGTCATGATCTCACAGTTTGAGTTTGAGCTCCACGTCAGACTCTGGGCTGACAGCTCAGAGCCTGGAGCCTGCTTCCGATTCTGTGTGTCTCTCTCTGTCGCTCCCCCACTCACGTTCTCTCTCTCTCTCAAAAATAAACATTAAGTTAGAAAAAAAATTGTAAGCCAAATATTGTAAACTAAATATTGCCCTTTAATCAACTGTCCATGTCTGATAGTCTCTGTTCCTTTTTTTTTTTTTTTTTTTTTTAATTTTTTTTTTTTTTTTCAACATTTTTTATTTATTTTTGGGACAGAGAGAGACAGAGCATGAACGGGGGAGGGGCAGAGAGAGAGGGAGACACAGAATCGGAAACAGGCTCCAGGCTCCGAGCCATCAGCCCAGAGCCTGACGCGGGGCTCGAACTCACGGACCGCGAGATCGTGACCTGGCTGAAGTCGGACGCTTAACCGACTGCGCCACCCAGGCGCCCCTTTTTTTTTTTTTAATTCAAAATTTTTTACTGTTTGTTTATTTTTTTGTGAGAGACAGAGCATGAGCGAGGGAGGGGTAGAGAGAGAGGGAGACCCAGAATCCGAAGTAGGCTTGAGGCTCTGAGCTGTCAGCACAGAGCCCGACGGGGGGCTCTAACTCATGAACTGTGGGTCAAAGTTGGATGCTTAACTGACTGAGCCATGCAGGTGCCCCGGTTTTTTTTTTACTTATAAAGTAAATCTGTTTATCTTTGAGAACATTATAGTATTTCTTGCAGTATTTTAATAAGAAAAATTTCAAAATATGGGTTGAAAACTTTGTACAACATCCATATCACTAGTTGGATATTACAGTTAGTATTTTACTTTATAAACTTGTTTAATCACCTATCCCATTTATCGTTTATCCAATCCATCATTTTTTGGTGAATTTCAAAGTTAGTTGCAGACAGTAGTTACTTTTCCTTACATATTGCAGCTTATGTATCATTAACTAGAATTCAGTATTTGTTTACATTTTCTTCCTTTTAAGATAAAATTTTATATGATGAAATCCACAGATCTCAAATATTCTAGGTTTGACCATGCATAAGCTCATGGAAACAAACCTCTGTCAAAATGACCAGAAGTGCCCTCATTCCCTGCCCCTTCAATCTATACTCACCTCCTACCCCCAAGGCAGCTAATTTTCTGACATTTTCCCAAAATAAATTAGGTTGCCTGATGTAGAACTTTGTGTTAATGGAATCACATACAGTGTATATCCTTTCATATAAGACTTCTTTCACTCAGCCTGATTTTGAGATGTTAAGTATATCAGTAGCTCATCCTTTCTATAGTTAGTAAGTGTTGCATTCTGTGAGTAGTCCTTTGTTTCTTTTTCTGTTCTCTTTTGTTGGATACCTGGGTTGGGTTCTGGTTTTAGCTATTATGAATCAAACTACTGTAAATATTCGTACACAGATATTTTTGTGGGTTTATGGTTTAATTTCTTTTGGAATTATTGAGATATGGAGTAGATTATATATTTAGTTTGATAACTGATAAATCTTTTTTCTAGAGAGTATACCATTTTACACTTTGTCCAACAATTTATAAAAATCTAGGTGCTGTGTATCTTGTCAGTATTTGGTGGTATTAGTTTTCTTAATTTTAGGTGTGTTGATAAGTATGTGATGATATCTTATTGTTGTCTCATTTTGCATTTCCCTCCGGCTAATAAGAATAGGACCTTTTCATTTGTTTATTGCTCCTTCATGTATCTTTTTTTTGTGAAGTGTCTTTTCATATCTTTTGCCCGTTTAAAATTTGTGATGCTGGTCTTTTTGAGCAGCTAGAATTTTTTTCTGCAAACCTTTCTTTCTTTCTTTTTTTCCCAGATTTATGTTTTCCAAATATTCCTCCCAGTCTGTGGCGGTCTATTCATTTTCTTAGTTACTTTTGATAAGCAGAAGATTAAAAAAATTTTTTTAATGTTCATTTTTGAGAGAGAGACACACAGTGTCAGCAGGGGAGGGGCAGAGATAGAGGGAGACATACAATCTGAAGCAGGCTTCAGGCTCTGAGCTGTCACCACAGAGCCTGATGTGGGGCTTGAACTCACAAATTGTGAGATCATGACCTAAGCCGAAGTTGGACGCTTAACCGACTAAGCCACCTAGGTGCCAGTATGTTATTTTTCAAATCATTTAATATTTGTAACTTGAATATTAATGTCCAGGTATTCTTGCTTTTTATTTTGACAGATTATAAGAGAAAATAGCATCTCTCTCAGTGAAATTGAATTGCCTTGCTCAGAGGATTTGAATTTGGAAACTTTATCGTAAGTCATGAAATGTGTAAATCAAACGAGCTACCCTAGCATCTCTCATAAATAAATAGAAATACACTGTGTAGGAGAAGTTCTCTCCTTGATTTGAGTAATTCCGAATCCCCCGTGTTTCCAACCATCACTTATCAGATGTTCAGAGTTGATTTTTTCTTAGTTATTTGTTTAGCTCTCTCAAGTATAGAGCTCTTGCCTTGAAAAAACAATATCAGAGATTTAACTTGTACGTATTCCTTTTATCCTTTCCATTAAAAAAAAATTGGCAGTTCTCAAAAATGATCTTCTTTGCTGTGTGTGAAGCACGTAGGCAAGAGGCACACTTTATCAATCATGCTGATTGAGTAGAGGCACAATTGAGCATTCCCAGGAGAATAAAAACTAGTTTAGAGAGCAGGAATATTTATTGTTTTTACCCCAAGATAATACTTATAATGAATTTTAAAGCAAAATAAAGGTAGTATTAAATTTCTTGTAATCTGTTTTCAGGCAGGCACATGTCTACATAATTGCAGGAGCCTGCTTGTCTCTGGGTTTTCGATTTGCGGGCTCAGAAAACTTATCAGCGTTTAACTGTTTGGTAAGAAATAACTTAGTTTACTTTGTTCTGTTTTCTTTTTTAACAACGCGTTGATACACTTCTTTTAACTTTAGATTTTTTCTTTTGTTTTCCAGCATAAATTTGCAAAAGATTTTATGACATATTTGTCTGCACCTAATGCTTCTGTAGTAAGTCTTTTTTTTATCATAAATGATTATTCTTCTTGGGAATTAAATTGAATTTGAAGAAAATTCACTGATAATTCAGTTACCTGTGTGTTGTCAAGTATCTCTGCAATTTGTTTGAGTTTAGAATGGAGGATTTGAAGTTTTGGCCCATCTTTATATTTGTGTTTTGGGATATTAATTAAGGGCAAGTATGATCCTTGAAGGATGTACATGGCATTGAATTCTTGTGAGAGCAAAAACCGTATCCTTCATGGATTATTGTACCTTACGCCATCCTGTCTCGGGACTGAATATTGTTAACTGGTTTTTAAAAAAATTAGCACTTAGTAAAAATTCAGTTTTGAGACATTGCCCCTCTAGTGACAGGAGAGAGTAAGATTTTATTCTGATAAACACCACACAGATTTATACAACCTTATGTATAATATGAGAAAACTTGAAAATTAAAAAGTCTAAAAGTAATTAGGTAAATTTCACTGTAGTGTATCTGTACATTGTTGTACCGTGGAGCTATCAAACTCATGTTCTCTAAGAATTTTTTATGAGTGAAGATTGCTCATATGTCATAGATTTAAAGAGATAAAAATACCATGTATAGTAATACCTCAGTTTCATTTGAAAAAAAGAAAAAAACCATGGGTATAGAAAAAGATTTGGGGAAAAGGCCAAAATATTTATGGCTGTTGTCATTGGGTATTAGTATTCCAAGGGATTATTATTTCCTTTTTGATACTTTATTTTTTGAATTTTCTACACCGAACTTGAATTTTGTAGAGAAAATATTTGTTTTTTTGCAGATTTTTTAAACTAATAAATATCTGTAGTCTAACGATGGCCAATTTAGTTTGATAATAAAGAACTGTAACACAACAATTGTAGTATGCTGTCTTTTTGCATTTCCAGACAGGGCCGTACAACCTGGAGACCTGCCTGAGTGTGGTGCTTCTGTCTCTCGCCATGGTGATGGCTGGCTCGGGGAACCTAAAGGTTTTGCAGCTCTGTCGCTTCTTGCACATGAAAACAGGTGGTGAAATGAACTATGGCTTCCACTTAGCCCATCACATGGCCCTTGGACTTCTCTTTCTGGGAGGAGGAAGGTAAATGAATATGTATTTTTTCCTCAGTGAGAAGATCTCTCTTTTTTTTTAACTTTTTTTAAAGTTTGTTTATTTTGAGAGAGATATAGCATGAGCGGGGGAGGGGCAGAGAGAGGGAGACAGAGAATCCTAAGCAGGCTCCGCACTGTCAGCTTGGAGCCCGATGTGGGGCTCGAACTCATGAAACCGTGAGATCATGACCTGAGCTGAAACCAAGAGTTGGACGCTTAACTGACTGAGCCACCCAGGCGCCCCGTAATGAAAAGATCTCTTGAGCAAGATCTATTGGAGTGACTTATTTTGGATTTAAAGATCCATGAAAGTTTTGATCCTGAGTAGCTGTTAGCTTATCCTGGGGTATAATTACACTTTAAAAGGGCCCTTCTGTAGTTTAACCATCAATTTATGCCCTACTTAGTAGTGACCATGGTCACTCTACATTCTCAGAGGAGTTGGTACTCAGTTCTTCAGTGCGCCACCTCCCGTTCCCCACTGTTTAATGACTTTACCCTTCTACTGAACTGAAAGTTCAGGAACACTTCAGACACCAAGTCCTATGAGAGTTTCTTTTTCTTAGTTTCTACCTTCCTTGCTCTCTTTCCAGCATCTGTCATTCCTGACCTCCTCATCTTTTTATAAGACTTCTCCCTGTAGACTACCATGTAGATCAAGATAGAACTCAGAATACCTGTTTCTATCCTGCTATCCCTTTTCTGTTTATTTTTTTTTTTAACACTTATTTTTTATTTTTGAGACAGAGAGAGACAGAGCATGAACGGGGGAGGGTCAGAGAGAGAGGGAGACACAGAATCTGAAACAGGCTCCAGGCTCTGAGCTGTCAGCACAGAGCCCGATGCGGGGCTAGACAGCGAGATCATGACCTGAGCCGAAGTCGAACGCTTAACCGACTGAGCCACCCAGGCGTCCCCCTTTTATGTTAATTATTACTTTACTTCTATCCAAAGATAATCACTGTTTAGTCTTATAACACCTTAGACTGGCTTTGCCTGTTTTTGAAATGCAAAATTTTTAAATTCAAAATTTATTAGATAAATATAGTACAGTACTATAGATGTATTTTCTCTTATGGTTTTCCTAATGTTTTCTTTTCTGTAGCTTATTTTATTATAAGATTACAGCATACAGTACACGTAACATGTAAAATGTGTTAATCACCTGTTTATGTTATCCGTAAGGTTTCTAGTCAACAGTAGGCAGTTAGTTAAGCTTTGGGGAAGTTATAAGTTATTCACGGATTTTTGACTATGTGGGGGGGTTGGTACCCCTAATCCTCACATCGTTCAAGGATCAACTGTATTTCTTTAGCTCAACATTGTGAGATTAATCCATGTTGTATGTAGCGATCGTTTATTCCTGTTTCTGTGCTGTTGAATTCCATTGTATGATTATTCCACAGTTATTGATCTACTCTGCTCTTGATGGATGTGTTGTTTCTGGCTTGGGGCTGTTATGAATATTGTTTTACATGTCTTTGATTTTGTTGTATATAGATCTATGAGTAGATCTACGAGTGTATGTGTGTGCTTAACTTTGGTAGGTAATGCCATCAGTGCTCCAAAGTGGTTGTACCATTTTATATACCCATCAGTGTTGTGTGATGTTCCAGCTCCCCATCCTTTCCAACACTTGGGTAATGTTAGTCTTTTTAATTTTAGCCATCTGGTAGTAGTTGTGGTTTTAATTTCCGTTTCTCTGAATAATGATATTTAGCCCCCTTTATATCTTTAATGGCTAACTGGAAATCTTTTGTGATGTCCAAGTCTCCTCTACCCGTTTTCATATTGGCTTATATATTTATTTAAAAAATTTTATTTGTGGTAAAATACACATAACATAAAATTTATCTTCTTAACCATTTCTGAATGGGCAGTTTAGTAGTAGTCAGCGTATTCACATTGTTGTATAGCCAATCTCCAGAACTTTTTCACCTTGCAGAACTGAAGCTCTGTCCCCTTTAAACAACAGCTCCTTGTTTCCTCCTTCCCCCATATTACTATGAAAATTCTTTTTATGATTTTTGTAAACTTTTTCTTCCAAAGTAAACCCCTGCATCTCTCTTGTTCTTTTTTTTTTAACGTTTATTTTTGAGAGAGAGAGAGTGCGAGAGGTAGCGCGCACGCGCACACACACATGCGTGTACTACCAGGGGAGGGGCAGAGAGAGAGGGAGACAGAGCATCTTAAGTAAGCTCTAAGCAGACTCTGTGCCGACAGTGCAGAGCCGAGTGCGGGACCCAAACTCGCAAACTGTGAGATCATGATCTGAGCTGAAGTTGGATGCTTAACCGACTGAGCCACATAATAAAATATATATGTATATTATCTGCAACAGTGTTTTTATTTTTTAAAGTTTATTTTTGAGAGAGAGAGACATAGCATGATTGGGGGAGGAGCAGAGAGAGAGGGAGACACAAATCTGAAGTGGGCTTCAGGCTCTGAGCTGTTAGCACGGAGCCTCACGTGGGGCTTGAACTCTTGGACTGCGAGATCATGACCTGAGCTGAAGTCTGATGCTCAGCCAACTGAGCCATGCAGGTGCCCCAGCAGTGGTTTTATATGATGCCCAGTGAACCATCTTTATTTCAAAATATTTGTAAGAAAAACTCTAGAACTTTAGACTGATCTGCCTGATTGCCATGCGGAGTTTGAGCAAGAGTAAAATAATATAAGGAAAATTTCAGAAGATTTTATGAAGACTATGTGGCCCTGATAAAAGTAAGTTTATAGTATTGATAAGAAAAAAAGCTGTTTGTAGAGGAAATTGTTGTTTATACATTCATCGTAACTTCTTCTGATAACTTTTGCCTTTTTCATTTTTCATTCTAAGGAGATGCTCAGACTTTACAGAAACAGAAAAAATAGTTTGAGAATACCCAGTTAAAAACCCTGTATTCTTAGAAGTCAAGTTTATTATTCTGTAAGTAGGTGTATGTAGAACCAGAGAAGAAGTGGTGTCCTTCATTCGTGTCTTTTTCAGTGTCTATAATCTCTTGGATTGCATTAATGGTCCTCAGTATGGTGATATTTTAGGTTCAAAAACCATGCTTATTAATCCAGGTTTTGGATTTAATATTTGTGAGTTGTTGCTTTTGCTTTCAATAGTAGATGGTCTTGAAATGGCTTAAAGAGGGGCGCCTGGGTGGCTCAGTCGGTTGAGCGTCCGACTTCGGCCCAGGTCACGATCTCACGGTCTGTGGGTTCGAGCCCCGCGTCGGGCTCTGGGCTGATGCTCAGAGCCTGGAGCCTGCTTCCAATTCTGTGTCTTCCTCTCTCTCTGACCCTCCCCCATTCATGCTCTGTTTCTGTCTCAAAAGTAAAATAAACGTTAAAAAAAAAAAAAATTAAAAAAAAAAAAAAAGAAATGGCTTAAAGACTAACTGAAAAGTGAGACATTCACAGCATTGACACACTTGCATTCATCGAGGCATGTTGTCAGTATGCCTTGCCATGGTACTCCACTGAACTGATTCTGAAGAAGGCCTTGGGAGTTTGCTCAGTATAATTAATAACCTCTTTCACTCCGGCCTTTGTTTTGCAGGTACTCTTTGAGTACATCAAACTCTTCCATTGCTGCTCTCCTCTGTGCCCTTTACCCACACTTCCCAGCTCACAGCACTGACAACCGGTGAGTCTAGTGATTCTGTCCTCAATGTGATCTTTCCTAAGTTCTCCAAGGGATGATTTGTGCTTTGGTTCCATGGACTCATTTCCAAACTAGTTTATTCTCTTCTTGAACTTAGTTACCTTCCTGGCTAAATCTTTTAAAAAGTTTCTCTAAATATTAGACCTAAAGATAACTTCGGATAGCTGTTGGACTGATCCATCAGTCTTCCACCATTCTTCAGTCGTTAGAACTGCTGTAAACCCCAGATGTGGGCCAAACAAAGTTAACTTTAGGGAAAAATTCATTAAGCAAAAGATAGTAGCCAACAGAAGCTGCAGATGATATGTTTTGTACTATAATTGCTTAATTCCAAGAGAGAAATTGGTCTGATTTAGTGGCACTATCCACTGTCTATATGAATTCCTTTTTTCCGTCTTTTACATGAATGCCAAGAACTTTTTTTTTAAAGTTTATTTGTTTTGAGAGAGAGAGAAAGAGTGGGAACAGGGGAAGGGCAGAGAGAGAGATTGAGAGAGAGAGAGAGAGAGAGAGAGAGAGAGAGAATCCCAAGCAAGCTCTGTGCTGTCAGTGCAGAGCCTGACTCAGGGCTCATTCTCATGAAATGTGAGATCATGGCCTGAGCTGAAATCAGGGGTCAGACACTTAACTGACTGGTCTGTCTAGGCATCCTGCATGCTGAGAAGTTTTGTATAAATGAAATGGAAGGGACATGAAAAGCAAAATGCAGCAAAGAATCAGAGACAAATTAGAAGTGGCATTGAGCCATAAGACCTCACACATGTAGAAAAGGTCTGATAATACAGAAGTTCTGCATTTTAGAGCACAAAGAACCATCAGCAGCTCTTCAGTTTTCCCAAGAAGTTTCAGGCATCGCTGGTTTCCACTGGATCCAGAGGAAGGGAAGAAAATAGCTCCTTATATTCCAGAGACATCTGCAGTGACCAGTGCATTCAGCTCATCTGCTAAGAAAAGCCTCAAGAGATGGAGCATTAATTGTAGTAACTAAGCTGTCAAACTATAGCATAATGTAGTTTAAAGTGATAAATGAAAGTAAGCTGTTTTGTAAAAGCTGCCTAATCTGATGTCCAAACTCTGATGATAGGTGGAGCACAAGAATATTCTTGTTAAAATAATACAACTCTGACAAGTGGTGTCTGGTCAACTTAGGAAAGACTTTTTGAACGGTTAAAGCCAATTATTGGTTAGGGTACAACAAAGAGCCACACTCCTATATTGCTGGTCAGAGAATCATTTGGTGTAGCTATTTTGAACAAAGCAAGTTAGCACCAGGAACTTTTATGTAACTGATAAATATCATTTTTTTTCTGGCTTTGAGTTGCTTTCAGTTCTAATCAATTTATAGGAAAGGGTAGGTTTGGGTGAGAAGAGGGAGGCTATTGCTGTAACTAAAGTTTAAAAAGAAAAATTTTAAGTCTCATTTTATCCTTTTATGACATCTTAAAATGCCATCTTAAAAAATTTTTTGTGTCGAAATGCTGAAATACAAATTTTAAAGTTTAAAAATTTTTTTGGAAAACTCAGAAAAGCACACAGAAAGAAAAATATTACTGTAATCTTACCCATTAGTTTTTGGTGTCCTAGATTCCAGGTGTGTGTATGCATTTGTGTAGAGAAGTGTGTGTATGTAGAAGAGCTTTCCTTCTCCCTCTACTATCAACCCTGAAGCCAAAAACCAAATAACTAGAAATAAGTCCCTAGGAAGGTAAAAAATGCGTGTGTGGGGCAGAAAAGGATTATTTGAGAAATTTTATAAGGGATGAATTATTTTCACGTTAAGATAATTTTTACCTCCTTTAAAACCTCTTAACTGTGAAATGCATGTAAGGAATTCTTGGGTCGAGGATCGTGTGTCTGTATTTTATTTTATTTTATTTTATTTTATTTTATTTTATTTTATTTATTTTATTATTTTTTAATGTTTATTTATTATTGAGAGAGAGAGACACAGAGTGTGAGCAGGGGAGGGGTAGAGAGAGAGAGGGAGACACAGAATCTGAAGCAGGCTCCAGGCTCCAAGCTGTCAGCACAGCCTGACGCGGGGCTCGAACTCACGAACTGTGAGATCATGACCTGAGCCGAAGTCAGTGGCCTAACCAACTGAGCCACTGAGGCGTCCCTGTAATTTTTTAAAGAGAATCTGTCCATTGCTTTTTAACTGAATCTTGTCGTCCTCCGTTAGGATTGCTGTCATGGGAAGATAGCAACCCCTGCTTCTGTTGTGGTTCAGGGTGTCAGCAGCAGCAGGTTGTAGAGCTCACACTGTTGTCCCCTGTTTGTTACCTCCTCCCTGTGTTTTCTGTGGATAGGTATCATCTCCAGGCTCTGCGGCACCTATATGTGCTGGCTGCAGAACCGAGGCTCCTGGTGCCTGTGGACGTGGATACAAACATGCCCTGCTATGCCCTTTTAGAAGTTACCTATAAGGTAATTCTTTCCTCCTTCCATTTATTTGTAATTTTGTTACCACTCATACCTGTTTGCAGCTCAGATATTTCAAAAGTGTTGTCCTTTAAAAGATGGCAGTGGTGAATTAACCTCTTATAAAAATTGAAGCTTCTAAAATTTGTGTACATCCGGCCAGGCCATTTGGGCTCGTTTATAGTCTATGAGAGCAATATTTTAGAGGTCATCAGCTGCTCTTTTGTCCGTGGAGCCTATAGTTTGAAAATATCCATGTTTGAAAATGCCCGTGTTCTAAAGAAGAGTTAAATTAGAACTATTCTTAGATTTGTTTGCAGGGTGCTTTAAAGCCCAAGATCATGTATTTGATGAGAGATCTTTGATTTAGATGTACAGATTATATAAATAAGTCATGTGTCTACCCTTCCTTCATTCAGAATATTATTAAGTACTTTCTGTGTATCAAAACTATGCTAGGCTCTGGGGTACAAAGATCAAACTGTTGTATTCCTTAAGGGACTTCTGTCCACTGGGTGGTCAGGCATGGGTGCAGTAAGAATAGAGTGGTAATTGGGAGTATGTGTAGAATGCAGGGGGCGTAGAGGGGAAATGCTCCATCTAGCTGTTGAGGATCGGAGATGTTGTCGCGGTGGACACAGTGTTGGGGCTGAGATTTGCCAGCTGAGCAGGGGCACGTTTCCAGTAGCGAAGACAACGTGTACAAAAACCCAGAGGCCTCAGAAGTGCACTGCTAGCATGTGAAGTGCAAGGCTCGAAGTGGTTGGTGTAAGGTGATACAGGTCCAGCAAAGGATTGTAGACTTAGCCCTTTAAGACTTGATGTCAGAGAACATTTTATGCCATTTGACAATCTGTGTAGAAAGTGTGGGGAAGAAGTACAGAATGCTGTTTCTTCTTCGTAGCTTCCCCTAACTACATAGTGAATTGTGGCTGTTCTTTTACATTTGTGAAGGGTACTCAATGGTATGAACAAACCAAAGAAGAATTGATGGCCCCTACCCTTCTTCCAGAACTCCACCTTTTAAAGCAGGTAAGTGGGATGTGATTTAGGGAGATGTACACAAGGGATCAGTTCAACTAGAACAGTATAGCATCAGAGATAGGTAAGTAAAAGCCTCTGCTTTCTCGGTGTTCTGTAGGAAATCAGAAAGCAGCCCCAGGAGGAGTTGTCAGGAGGAACAGAGAAAGTCTTTACTTGGAGGTCTTTACTGATAGGTTAGACGGCCTCAGAACTTGATTCACAGACATATGTGTCTGGAAATGGAGCTTGTTAACTTTTCAGTGTCTCTTTCTAGCCCCGTTGTTTTTATTTCCTCTGAGAAACGTGGGTTTCATTTTTCAAACCGGCGCTTTTTAGCATTGGATTGACTGTGTTCACATTTATCTTGGCAGATTAAAGTAAAAGGGCCACGATACTGGGAACTGCTCATAGATTTAAGCAAGGGAACACAACACTTGAAGTAAGTATATTGAATTTCTTAGATGTATCTGTGAAGTGAATAAAGTATATGGGAAGGTAGAAATTGCAGATTCTTCACTGGAATGGTCCTTGTCACCCTTTGATCTCATTCAGGACAATATGTAGAGTGTATTTTGAATAAAGTGGTTTATAACTGAAACACAGTTTGAATTATGAGATTCAGTTTAGAAAACAGTTACATTTATTCAATGAGAAACTTGAAGTGACATAAGTTGGTACAATAATGGAATTGTCCGTTGTAGCAGTAATGAGAGGTAATCAGTGTAAGAAAGTAAGGCTGGAAAAAAAAAAAAAGTAAGGCTAGCATATGTGTCCGTCTACAAAAGGAACTTTATAACCATTGATGTTTGTCAGACCACATCTTTTGCATCTTTTTGTCATTCTTTTGTTGGATTGTTCTCATAAAATTAAAATCATGATAGATTGCTTTTGGGTGGAAATAGTCATATGCAAGTAGTCGCTTTAATGAACAGAGTGTTAATTTTATGCATCAAGTAGTGTGTAAGTGTTTAAATTTCCAAAAGGTTTAACAAGCCCATAAGAATTGTTATGGTTTGGTCCCAATTTATTTTTCCCTTAAAGTATACGTTAGCTGTTTTCTGTATTGTTCTTTTTAGATTTGCAGCATTTTTTTTTCTGCTGCAAACCAATCAGCAGGTACTTAGTACTTCCAGTGTCCCACTCATAGTGTTAGAGGATAAAGGGAATATGAAGAAGTGTCAGATGAGATACTGCCTTTGAAGCTCACACTTGAGCAGAGCCCCTTCTTACTGAACAAGTTCCATGAACCCAGACACCAAAGAAAAGTAGAACTTCATTTTGGCTTTCTCATAGGGACTGATTTAATTTTAGACTCAGTAAATAATCATGTGCCTTACTGGAAAATAATAAAGACGTCATTTCACGTGAACATGGTGTGGAGAGACACTCTGTTTCCAGCTGAGAACTGCAAATAATACCTCCTATAAAATCATTCTTGTTTTCTTTCAGATCAATCCTTTCTAAGGATGGGGTTCTATATGTGAAGCTCAGAGCGGGTCAGCTCTCCTACAAGGAAGATCCGATGGGGTGGCAAAGTTTGTTGGCCCAGACTGTTGCTAACAGGAACTCTGAAGCTCGGGCTTTCAAGGTAGTATTGATTGGCTAAAAACTCAAGGATGAGAGGGAATGATTACAAATCCCACTGTCCCACCCAAAGCATGTACTTGTGTGTTGACAGGTACGGTACCGTTTAGGCGAATCCGCTCTGTCCCGTTGCTGCAAACTGTAAAGGCTGAATGGCCGTGGGTCTGTTTGTTGTTTCATGTAGCAACCACAATACAGTGTGGGCCACCTACCCGGCGTCTAAGGATGCTTTACATTTAGCAGCAGGGACAATGTATCTTAACACTATAAAAATGTATAGTTTAATAGTTTTACTTATTAATCTTCACGTTAAGATTTGCCTAATTCATGGCAGAAATAGAGAAAATTTTTTGTAAGGTAGCACTAATTAGTTTCATTCTTAACCCCCATTCCCTGTTTGTTGCTCTAATCTTGGTGAGGATAAAGTGAGGACAGCTTTATCAGTTTGCTTTATGATTCTCACAGTACTTGACTGCTAATGCGAGAGTATTTAGAATGAAAAAGTAGTTGGAAGTAAGAGTGTGTGAGACGCAGTGGTGCCACTGTGGTCAGTATGTATTTTACTCTACATTCCAGAACTCAAATAAGTTCCCCATGCTAGAAATGTGTTCCTCAGTCTAACAGTGAAATGTCTCAGCTTAACTGCAGTTTTCAGGAATTCCCCGAGCAAATGTGTTCTGCAGAAGATATATTGAGTGGCTGTTTAAAGCAGTCAGGACCCCTGGAGGGTAGTTGTGGAGGCAAAAATGTGGCTGGCGGACTGGCTGAGTGGTGGCCCGAGGACTGGATTAGCATTCTTTGTGTTCCCTCATAAGGAGATAGTGTTTATTTTAATTGAACACACATTTCATTTTGAGTCAGTTACTTATGACCGAGCCTTTATGATAGTTCCCAGGGTTTAAATAGACGTAGTTGACATCAGCGTATTGGTTCGGCAGTATTTGATAGGTTGTCTATGAAATAGTCTTGAAGGACTTTTGGATACTGCTTAACTTAAACACTATTGTTTATATAAGTTAGAGCCCATCTTAAACACCCTAATCTAATTTGTAAAGAAAATAGGTAAGTTTACACTTGATTTTGAATTGGAAAATTACATAAAGATTGAAAGACATCTCAATTTCCTGCTTGTTGAGAATTCAGAAGTAAAATATAAACCTCAGTGGAAAATGGTAATACTTTTTAATACTTTTATATTCCATTTTCGGTCTTGAACTGTGAGTGATTTTTTTTTTTTTTGTGGCTAAATACATAAAATTTGCTGTCATAGCCCTTTTTTTAAGTGTACAGTTCAGTAGTATTTGGTCCATTCACTCTGTTGTGCAGTCTCCACCACCATCCATCTGTAGGACTCTTTGATCGTGTAGAACTGAACCTACGTACCCATTGAACAGCAGCTCCCTGTTCCTTCTTCCTCCCAGCCCCAGGCACCTGCCATTCTGCTTTCTGTTTCTGAATTTGATTACTCTAGGATCCTCATATAAGTGGAATCATCCGGTCTTTACCTATTTGTGAGTGGCTTGAGTGGTACATAGGCTTTTGTCCTTATCTTTTCAGTAACAGTTCTACTTTCTTTTTTATTTTTATTTTTTTATTTATTTTTTAATGTTTTATTTATTCTTGAGGGAGAGAGAGAGCATGAGCGGGGACGGGGCACAGAGAGAGGGAGACACAGAATCCGAAGCACGCTCCAGGCTCTGAGCTGTCAGCACAGAGCCCGATGCGGGGCTCAAACCCACAAACCGTGAGATCATGACCTGAGCCGAAGTTGGACGCTCAACCGACTGAGCCACCCAGGCGCCCCAGTTCTGCTTTCTTACTTGTTTTTCAGTTAGTTCATGAAGAAGAAGGGAGAGCCTTTTGGGGGCAAGCTGTATAAGAAAGACTTATTTATTATTGGCCTCTAATAAATCAGTTGCTCATATTTGGCTTGTGCAGAAAAGCTTCTTGTAACTTCTTAGCAGAACAGGTTGGTGAAGCGCTAGCAAGTTTGTACAACCTTGGGCTTTATGGGAACATTGTGTGAAAACAGTGAGGTTGATTTCCTACAACTGCATATATTACAATTTGAGTAGTAAGGAAAATAACCTCTAATATCTCACTTCTATTTGTTGCTGCTTTTTATTTTTTTCAGCCAGAAACAATTTCAGCATTCACTTCTGATCCAGCACTTCTGTCATTTGCTGAATATTTCTGCAAACCGACCGTGAACATGGGTCAGGTATGTGTCATATGTTTTGCTTAGCTGTTAGACTACAATTTGCTATTATTTCTACCTGCGGACACCACCATAAACCTCTGTAACATCTGGACCTGTCTTTGAGATTGCCGATACACCTCAGGTATGTTGGATGATTTTTGCTTGGCAAATACACGTATTTCATAGACTAAAAACTGTTAAATTCGATAACTCCCTGCCTTGATACAAGAAACGACTTAAAGTTTTTTTTTTTTTTTAATTTTCTTTTATTTAAAAAAATTTTTATTTAACTTTTAGTTAACATGCACTGCAGTACTGGTTTCAGGAGTAGAATTCAGTGATTCGTCACTTACATACAATACCCAGTGCTCATCACAAGTGCCCTCCTTAGTATCCATCTCCCACCCAGCCCATCTTCCACCTCTCTCCGTCAACCATCAGTTTATTCTCTATCGTTAAGAGTGTCTTGTGATTTGTTTCCTCTTTCTTCTTTTTTCTCCCTCTTCCCATATGTTCATCTGTTTTCTTTCTTAAAGTCCACATATGAGTGAAATCATATGGTATTTGTCTTTCTCAGATGGACTTCTATCGCTTAGCATAATGCAGTGTAGCTCCATCCATGTCATTACAAATGGGAAGATTTCATTCTTTTTGATGACTGAGTAATATTCCTCTGTGTGTGTGTGTGTGTGTGTGTGTGTGTGTGTGTGTGTGTGTATAAAACAAAAAAACTTCTAAGACATTAATTTCGATAGGTGGTATTAATGTGCATTGTTGTACTGATTGCTATTTTCAGTGTTTCTTACCTTTCTCTTACTTTTACGTAGTCTTATTCCTCTGTATTTTATAACACTTTTTTCTGTTGGTTGTAAAACTGTTGTTCTCTTCAGGATTCAAAGGGTGCCCAGTGGATATGTTATTTAATCCATCATTGCAGATCGCAAAGCTTGGATGTAGGAATTTGCTATCTGGGATTGGTCACCTGTTGCCTATAAGTGCGTGTAGCTTTTGGAAAATTTTTAACCCTCCACGATGCAGTTTCCTCATTTCTGAAAGTGGGATTATGGTAGAACCTACCTTATACTGTTGATTTGAGGGTTAAATGAAATAATTTTAACCCCTTTAACGTATTGAATCTTTACTATTTACTAGATACTTTGCTCAGTACTTTATGTAATTTTCTCATTTTTCTGACTCTGGGGGTAGGTACTTTATCATTCCAGGTTTACAGATGAGGAAATCCTACTCAGAGATCTCACATGCCCAAGATCACACAGCTAGTAAGGGCTGGGCATGCACTCAGGGCCACGGGTCTCTGATGAAGGTCCGTGCCCTTCCTTAAGCCTAGCTGGATTTGGCTGTGCTGCCTCCTCCATGCCTCTTCTGCTCAGTGTTTTCTGCTGCATCTTTCTGGATGCTGGGTTTTCTTTCTGGATCTTGCTCTTGCCAGCCTAACCCAGGGCATATCTCTATGTGTCCTGTTTGCTCATTTACCCCTGCTGATCCTTCCTCTCCTCACAGCACTTACATCCATAACTGTCCTTTGGGACTTTGTTATATTTTATTGATGTTTAGTGTTGCATTCACTATGATTTATAAAGAGATAGCTGTTTTACCCTATTATGTCATTGACTGCAGAGCTTAAGAATTGGCCATAGTAGTTGCTATACAATCTTGAATTGATTTTGGAATATACATTGATGTGCTACAAAATGTTTCTGATTTTTCACAGAAACAGGAAATTCTGGATCTGTTTTCTTCAGTACTCTATGAATGTGTCACTCAGGAGACCCCAGAGATGTTGCCTGCATACATAGCAATGGATCAGGTATGGTCAAAAAACATATTCTAATTCTGATGAGATTTATACTGTATTTTAAGTAACATACTGAACCATGAGGTAAGGTTCCCTCTGTGTCCCATCTTTTTGGTCTCTCATTTGCTTTTAGAAATTCACAAAAAGGAAACCCTATAAAACTTGAAAACTCTGTATATGACAAAAAAAGCTTAGAATTTATGATAACAGGAATGCCTCTTAGTGGATTGTCTTACTCTATGGTCCCCATTCTTCCCTTTTTTTCTCTTCCCCTGATTAGCAGAGGAAAAGAACATTCCCTCCCTTTTCTCCCCCAGCATCGTTGGGTGGTCTCTTGTCTCCTTCCTGACAAAGCCTCTTCAGGGATAGGCTTTGCCAATGAGCAGTAAATGAATAAACAGTGCCCTAGTGATGGCAGTAATGTGAAATTATGTCTGCGTGATTAAGCTTGCAAGAGGTTATGGTATCAGTATGTAGTGATTTAGGAAACTAAATCACTTTAAAATTTTTGTGTTGTTGCTGTTTTAAAAGAGCCTGAAAGTTGTAATGTAGAAAATAATGTTTAATAGCTTCTCTAAAGGATCAGACCAATTTATTCAGTTTTGGTTATTAGTAGTACATATGACTTATGTCATGTGACTTTCAGACCCAAAATTAAGCTAAGCCAGTAGGTTTTTAACTTGGCTTTAATTTATATTTGGAATCTTAAAAATACAGATCTTCAAATCCTATTCTGTATCATCTACTGAATCAGAATTTCTGGGATGAGGTCCAGGTCTGTGGTTTTAAACAATTCTTTAAGTGAATATGATATGATGAGCTCACAGATAAGTATTTGGGACTCATTGTTTAAAGCCAAAGGAAATAATCTGTAATGGCAAAATAATCTCTCTTGAAAAGTGGGAAAATGATGTTTAGGCAGGGCATAATTCCCAAAAACCTGCAAATCACATTCTGTTAAGTAGCATTCTTACTTAAAAGGCACCTTCTAATATAACCAGATGGCCCAGAATGGCATTATTGTCTGGTATCCATCCACGTTTTTTAATTGGAAAGTATGATTATATGATATCCACTCTGAGACTGCTTTCTCACAACACCTCTCTATATAGCAGCCAAGTAATGAGTTGTGTTTTTCATTTGTTAGCTGGAAGTATTCCCTTTTTATGCTCTGAACCATTATCCCTTCACAGTTGTGGGCAGGTGTCTGCAGAAGAACATTCCTGCTGGTTGTAGCCATGGTGACTTTGCAGATGGGCCCCAAGAGCAGTATTATCAGTAGTATTGTGTTTGCCTTCTGAGCCCTGGGATCCCTGGCCTGATCCCAGCCAAATCGTTGTGCCCCACTTGGGTTTCCCAGAAGTGACTGACTGGCAGGAGACCTGGTGGGTTTTCATTTTTCAGAGCCATTGAGGCAAGAATGAGCTCATTTGCCACTGTTGCTTTTACCGGAAGCTATTTATGTGGGGATCGTATTGAAGAGAGTATTGAAGAGTAGATGTGTATCTGTACCCAGTGGAGAGCTCCTCTGTGGGGCAGATGGCATCAAAACATGGAATGGATTCTCCTCTGCCCTTTATTGATCTATGAGCCGTATTTATTTATTTATTTAAAAAAAAAATTTTTTTTTTAATGTGTATTTATTTTTGAGACAGAGAGGGACAGAGCATGAATGGGGGAGGGGCAGAGAGAGAGGGAGACACAGAATCGGAAGCAGGCTTCAGGCTCTGAGCCATCAGCCCAGAGCCTGACGCGGGGCTCGAACTCACGAACCGTGAGATCGAGACCTGAGCTGAAGTCGGACGCTCAACCGACTGAGCCACCCAGGCGCCCCTATGAGCCGTATTTAAAAAATACTCTATCGATAATACAACTCTGAGGAAGAGACAGTTAGGGCCCCTTCACTCTTTCATGAAGTGGACTGCTTTTCCTTTTGTTTCTTCAAGGCTATGAGAAGACTAGGAAGAAGAGAAATGTCTGAGACATCTGAACTTTGGCAGATAAAGTTGGTGTTAGAGTTTTTCAGCTCCAGGAGCCATCAGGAACGGCTGCAGAACCATCCTAAGCGGGGACTCTTTATGAACTCTGAGTTCCTCCCTGTTGTCAAATGCACTATTGATAATACTCTGGACCAGTGGCTACAAGGTAATAATAGCATCGTGCCCTGTGCTTTTAAGATACATTGGGACTCAGGCTTTTCTGTTGTGACATTTTCTTTTGTTGGTAAATAAGATAAATCTGAGTATAAGCTAGAATGGCTATAGATTTAATGTTTTCAGTAACGAATTGGACTCTGATTATTTACTTCAACTTCTTTAAAAATATATTTAACTCTGCTTAATACAACTATATATACACACACACACGTGTGCGTGCATGTGCATATCTGTTATACACACACACATATATATTGTACACACACACGTGTATGTGTGTGTGTGTGTATATATATATATGTGGCATTTTAAATGTGTATATATACGCGTATATATATATGGTATTTAAATACCACTTGACACTTAGGAACTTGTTTTAGCGTTTCTAGCATCAGATCTTGTTTCCTTTCTAGCACCTTTATCGGCTATTTCTTAGGGGTGTAGCCTGCCACCTACTTGTGAAGCCAGTAGCTATTTTCTTCCCTTTCATGTGTCTCCACTCTGTTTACACTGAAAACTTGATGTGTGCTTAGAGTGAATGTTTGTTTTACTAGCTTTGTGAGTCAGTCGGTGGGAACCTGGGACATCAGGTGACTGTGGTTTGGAAGTACAGACTTGTGACTGCAGGGGAATTGTAAAGTTACTCCTAATAGTGTGGAAGTAATTATACCTCATGTGAGACAAGTGATGAGCCTTCTGATTTATGGAAATCTGTCTGATGTGTGATATATGTCTGAAATTGATTTTAAGTCAACTCCTTCGTCTTTTTACTCTTTTCAGTTCATTCAAATACCTTCTGATATATATCTGACAGCAACCAGTTTTGGGTAAATACTGACCCTGGTAACATAAGTAGTAACAATTCTTGATGCGTTAAAGCTGTTGGTAAGCAGTAGATTACTATCTTGACAGTTATTATATTAACCGTGCTTGAATATTATTAAAGTAAAAATTATCTACTGTAATATTAGAAAATACATTTCTGAAAAAAAAATTGTCAACCAGATTGTGAAGGATATACATGGAAAACAACTGTTTCAAACTCCAAGTGTTTGTTTAATACCTACATTGTTCTATCGTTTTCTCTCTGAATTCAAAAGGTCATGTAGTTTTAAACTTTTTAAAAATCTCATTTTTGTTCTCATTTTTGGGGAAAATACAGATTATTACATAGGTTTTGATATTTTGTATTCAGTTCAGCATTTGATCATATATAGCAGACCTTTGCTCTTGATAAGAAGTATGTCTTTAATCCTTTTCAGATTGTCTGATTTGCACATTTTGTATCAGTAATGAAACTTTGGCAGTGACTAGAGCACTTTCTATAATAGTGCCCTGAATTGCTTTTTTCTTATTGCTCTTTTAGGGCATTTGGTGGTTTACAACACTGTTCTCTACCAAATTTGACTTGCCACTATGATTGCCAAAAATGTACATTTATTTTTTAGTGAAGAACCATCACTTTATAAATTGAGGTAAAATTGATTCCAATTTTGTATTGGTTTCAATAGAATGCATTATATTAATTTCAGGTGTACAGCATAATAATCTGATATATGTATATACAGCAAAGTGACCACCATAGTAAGTCTAGTTATCATCCATCACCATACTAGTTGACCCCCTTCATCCTTTTTACCCACCTCCCAACCCCCTTCCCCTGTGATAACCACCACTCTGTTCTCTTTATATATGAGTTTTGTTTTGTTTTTTAGGTTCCACATATACATGAAATCATATGCATTTGTCCTTCTTTGACCGACTTATTTCACTTAGTGTAATACCATCATAGTCCATCCATGTTGTTGCAAATGGCAAGATTGCATTTTTTTGAATGGTGGAGTAGTATTCTATTGTGTATATATACCACATCTGTACCCATTCATCTGTTGATGGACTCTTAGGTTGTTTCCATATCTTGGCTATGGTAAATAATGCTGCAACAAACTGAATATCTTTTTGATTTAGTGTTCTTGTTTTCTCTGGATAAATACCCAGCAGTGGGATTGCTGGATCATATGATCTATTTTTAATGTTTTGAGGAACCTCCATACTGTTTTCCATAGTGGCTGTGCCAGTTTGCATTCCCACCAACAGTACAAGAGAGTTTCCTTTTTTCCACGTTCTCTCCAACACTTATTATTTCCTGCCTTTTTGATAATAGCTATTCCAACAGGTGGGGGGTGATACCTCATTGTGGTTTTGATTTGCATATCTCTGACAGTGAGGTTGAACATCTTTCATGAGTGTGTTAGCCATCTGTATTGTTCTTGGGAAAAAATGTCTATTTATGTCCCCTGCACATTAATTCGATTTTTTTTCTTTTCTTTTTTTTTTTTTTTTTTTGCTGTTAAGTTTTTTGAGTTTTTTCGTGTATTTTGGGTATTAGCCCCTTATTGGATATATGATTTGCAGATATTTTTTCCCATTTAGTAAGTTGCCTTTTCATTTTGTTGATGGTTGCCTTTGCTGTGCAGAAGTTTTTTAGTTTGAGGTAGTCCCACTTGTTTATTTTTGCTTTTGTTGCCTTTGTTTTTGGAGTCATTTCCAAAAATTCAACACCAAAGACTGATGTCAAGGATCTTACTAACCATGTTTTCTTCTAGGAGTTTTATAGTTTCAGGCCTCACATTCAGGTTTTTAATCCATTTTGAGTTAGTTTTTGTTTATAGTGTAAGATGGTACATTTTTATTCTTTTGCATGTGGCTATCCATTTTCCCCATCACCATTTATTGAAGAGACTGTCCTTTCCTCATTGTATATTCTTGACTCCTTGTTGTAAATTAATTAACCTTATATGTGTGTGTTTATTTTTGGGCTCTCTGTTCTGTTGATCTATGTGCTTTTATGTATCTAATACCAACTATATTTGATTACTATAGTTTTGTAGTATAGTTTGAAATCTTCCTTTCCAGTTTGGATGCCTTTTATTTCTTCTTCTTGCTTAATTGCTATGGCTAGGACTTCCACTACTGTGTTGAATACAAGTGGCAAGAGTGGGCATCCTTGCCTTGTTCCTTGTTTTAAGTGAAAAACTGTTACTTTCTCTGTGTTGAATATGATGTTAACTATGGTTTTGTCATATGTGGCCTTTATTAAGTTGAGGGTACATTTCTTTTATATCCACTTTGTTTAGTGTTTTTATCATAAATGGATGCTGAATTTTGTTAAATGCTTTTTTTTGTATTGAGGTCACGTGATTTTTATCCTTTATTTTGTCAGTGTGGTATATCACTCTAATTTGTAGATGTTGGACATCCTTGCATTCCTGGAATAAATCCCACTTGATTGTGGTATATATGATCCTTCTAAAAGTATTGTATTTTGTTTTTGGTGGTGGTGGTGTTTTTGAGGAACTAAAAAAAGAATTTGTTTATTGAGGGTAAAAGGATGCAAAAAATATAAAAATCAAAAGCTTATCTAGCTTTCACTGACTTCTTTCTCTGCTTGTCAAATAGGGGTTAGATTTTATTTGTATAGTTTCCGAGGGTCCTGATCTGGTCATGGAATCCTTTATACAGGGGGAAGCTGTGGGACAGATTCCTTAAGAGATCCTTTAGGAGAACTCTCATCAGGCTGCTCAGTGCTGCCTGCTTCTTTCATTTCTGCTTCATGTATACCACAAAATATTCACTGCATGCAATGGTGAGCCCAGCAGTCAGTGAAAAGAAGCCCTGGAAGCCTACTTTGCCATCTCACCACTGGTCCACATCCTTCATTATTTTGTCTACGGCCATAGGGTCTTTCTGATTTTCTAAAAATCCACAGAACTCCTTTTCCATGAGTACTTTCAGGTCCTCCTTTGCCTTTGTCCCCAGCAAACCTGTGAAACCTGAACATCATGGTTTCCATGGCATGTTCCATTTGAGATGGCATTTTGGTGAGGTCTGTTGAAACCTTGGCCATAGGTGTGGTGGGAACCCTTTTAATGTATTGTTGACTTCAGTTGGCTAATATTTTGTTGAGGATTTTTGCATCTATATTCATCAGGAATAATTGGTCTGTAAATTTCTTTTTTTGTGGTGTCCTTGTCTGGTTTTGGTGTTAGTTTAATTCTGGCCTTGTAAAATGAGTTTGGAAGCATTCCCTTCTCCAGTTTTTTGGAAGAGTTTGAGAACGATATGTGTTGAATTTTGTTTGAATGTTTGGTAGAATTCACCAGGGAAGCCATCTGGTCCTGGACTTTTGCTTGTTGGGGGGTTTTAGATTACCTGTTCATACTCCTTACTAGTAATCAGTCTATTCCGATTTTCTGTTTCTTCCTGTTTCAGTCTTAGAAGACCTATGTTTCTATGACTTTACCCTTTATCCATTTCTTCTAGGTTGTCTAATTTGTCGGCATGTCATTGTTCATAGTAGTCTCTTATGATTTTTTTTTTTTTTTGGTGGCAGTTGTAATTTCTTTTCTCCCATCTTGCATAGGTCTGTTAAATATGCTGCTTTTTCTTTTATTCTGTGCCTACTCAATTTATATTTATTCTTATAGCCTCAATATAAGTGCCCCTTTCTCATAGGCCTTCTAAGATCACACTACTTCAGGCAGCTTCCTGCCATCTTTATCTCTCTCTCTCTCTCTCTCTCTCTCTCTCTTTTTCTCTCTCCCTCCCTCCCTCCCTCCCTCCCTCCTACACCCTATTCCTTCCTCCCTTCCCCTCCCCCTTCCTCCTCGACTTTTCTTTATATATCAAAATGTCTTTGTCTACAAGTAACAGAGGGCCTAACTCAACCTGGCTTAAACAATAAGGACACACATAAGCTTACATTATTGGAAGTCTACAGGTAAGGTGGGCTAAGGGTCATCTAATGCTAGTGCTTAAGCCCCATTTCTCTGAGGTTCCATTATTTACACTCTGTGCCTTGGCTTTATCCTCAGAGTGCTTTTTCTTAGAGTAATAAAATGGCTGCTCCTTGCCTCAAGGTCAGCATTTTGCACAGAGGAAGAATAGCGTTCTTCTAGGAGCTTTGCTGTAACAATGAGGAAATTACTTGTAACAATGAGGAAATTACTTTCCCAAAAGCCTCTAGCAGAATGTTGTCAAGCATCTCCTCATGTCTCCAGCTTGAATTGGAACTCGTGCACATTCCTCAGTCAGTCACTGTGAAAAAGAATGTGTCTTGCTGGAAAGCCTAGGTCTGTTGGTCCCTGAGCCAATCACCGTGTTGAGAGTAGGATTGCCTTGGTTGACCTAGGCCAGTGGTTCTCAAAGCGTGGTCTCTGGAGCAGCAGCAGCGTCTCCTGACAACTTCTTAGAAATGTGGTTTTTCTGACCCCATCCAAGAAACTTTGGGGATGAGGCCCACTTATCTGTGTTTTAAACAGCCCTCCACGTGATTCTGCTGCATCTTAGAGTTTGAGAAAGTCTGACCAGTACTAATCAGGATCCGGTTCTGGAGCTGAAGTCAGTCCCCTCAAATGTTGTATCCTGGAGGGAAAGGTTGTAAAATGGATGTTTGGAGAGACAACTTCAGTGACCACTACATCTTTATAGCACTCATCCCAATTTCTCATTACACATTTGTTTGTATCATTGTGTAAACGTCACTGTCCCTTACAACCCTCCAGACTCCGTGCTGGCATGCACTCTATCTGCTTTCCCACTGTAGCCTTAATGCCCAGCATAGTGTATGGTAAGTGCTTAATGAGTTCTGGATGACAAAATAATAGAAGGAAGGCACTCCTCCTGCCTCTCAGTTCTGTCATCAGTTGCTTCAGTTCCATTTGTGTTTCTCTCACAGCTGGGGGTGATGTGTGTGTGCACGCCTACCTCAGTGGGCAGCCCTTTGAGGAATCTCAGCTGAGCATGCTGGCCTGTTTCCTCGTCTACCACTCGGTACCAGCGCCATGGCACCTGCCGTCTGTAGGACTAGAAGGTAATTGCAGACCTAAATCCCTTCAGTACCTGTATTATTGACTCACTTAGTTTTTAAGTTTCTTGGTAGGAGGCATTTCTAATGAGTTATTTTCTCTGGTTAGGCTTTGGTCTTCATTCATGTTTAGGTGTTGAGAACTTTTTCTAAAAACACCATCTGAACTTTACACATGCATAAACTTTTATTTCTATTTAGAGAAGGATGGATTCTTCTTCAGAGAGCCCCAAACACCATTATATACTAATGAATCAAAAGGATATATTATTTTTCTCTCTTAATTTTTATTAAAGTTATTTTTCTTTTTCTTTATATGTTGGGTTTTTAGTTTGGATGTTTCTTTTTAATCACATAATCTTAATTTCTAATATTATAAAGCTTTAAAATGACCAGGTACCTGATTTTGTATGAATTTGAACGTTTTTATAATACAGAGTTTTAAAATATTGGCATCTCCCTGTATTTTTCAGAATATGTAATCAGATACAGAGTTTGCCCAGTAATCTGAATTATAAAATATAATTAATTCTAAGCACCTTTATTTATATCACTTTCAAATTTTGCTTATTGAGGATTCAAAATTGTTAACATTTTTTTAATGTTTTATTTATTATTTTTGAAAGAGAGAGAGAAAGGGAGAGACAAAGTGTGAGGAGGGGAGAGGCAGAGAGGGAGAGGGAGACACAGAATCCAAAGTAGGCTTCAGGCTCTGAGCTGTCAGCACAGGGCCTGATGGGGGGTCTGAACTCACCAACTGTGAGATCATGACCTGAGCCGAAGTTAGACACTTAACCTACTGAGCCACCCAGGCACCCCAAAAATTGTTTTTAAGAAGAGCAAAGAGTGCTCCATTTAATCATTTAAAATTTAATAACATAACTAGCTTACTGCTGTTTTTGAAAACCTCAGATAGAAATGTACTATCTGGAGACTATTAGTTAAAGCCATGAGGGAATTGCTTATATTGGATTGATTTTCCCACAAAAACAAATATAAAACTTTGACAGACTATATAAAATAGCTGTTTATTAAAAACATTTTTTTTTTGAAGTTTATTTATTTTTGAGAGAGAGAGAGAGACAAAGTGTGAGCAGCGGAGGGGCAGAGAGAGAGGAGACACAGAATCTGAAGCAGGCTCCAGACTCTGAGCTGTCAGCACGAACCCGATGCAGGGCTCAAACTCATGAACTGTGAGATTGTGGCCTGATCCTTAACCGACTGAGCCACCCAGGTGCCCCTAAAATAGCTATTTAAAAGAACTAGTAGCAGCCATTCTGGCCAGACTTGATTGAGGGTCCGCAGTACGCGAGAGAAGGGAAGCATAATGAAGAAACCCCATATTTACTCTGGCTTTCTCTGAAAGGCATTTGCCACTTCATGGTACAACAAGTAGAGTCCCAGCAAAAGGCAGTGGTGCTGCTGGGCAGGGGACAGAGGTTGGGTTAACAATTGCATGAGAACCTAGAACTTGAGGAGCTAAATTCCAGGTAGGAGGGAACAATAGGAACAATAATTCAAAAACTGGACACACTCTTCTCTTGAGACACTTAACCAAATCTTAACCTGCACATGCACAGGGTAAGACTTTTAAGAAATCTAGAAGAAGCCAGGAGGCTAAAAATGTGAACAGAGATTTCAGCAACAGCGTAGTGCCAAGGAGACAAAGGGTAGAGCTCCTGGGCTGCCAAGGTGAAGTGGCTCCATAAGCATCCCAGCCATTCTGATGAAACAGCAGCAGAGCCAAGCCCTAGGAATAAAGATGAAAACTGAAACAGACAAGATCTGATGTTAGCCTCAAACAGAATGGAGATCTCTTTGCATTCTACCTGCCTTATGGAAGAAAGCATCACCTTAATCTTAGGAAGAACAAAATATGTCTTGAACCTTTAAATTTTTAATACACAGTATCTAGTGTTGAATTAAAAATTACAAGATATAACAAAAAAGGTAAGGGAAACTGACTCATATATGATCTAGATTATTGTAGTTATTAGACTTGGACTTAAAATTTAACTATGATATTATTTCCAAGAAAATAAATGAAAAGATAGAGAACTTCACCAGAAATCTGGAATCAATAAGAGAGTTAAATGGAAATTCTGGAACTGAAAAGTATAACAAATTAAGAATTCAGTGGATTGATTAAGTAGTGTATCAGACACAGCAGATAAGTGAACCGGAAGGCAGGTGTGTAGAAAGTAAACAGATTAGGGGCACCCGGGTGGCTCAGTCGGTTAAGCCTCTGACTCTAGGTTTTGGCTCAGGTCATGATCTCATGGTTTGTGGGTTCAAGTCCTGCATCAGGCTCTGTGCTGCCAGTGCAGAGCCTGCTTGGGATTCTCTCTCTTCTTCTTTCTGTGCCCCTCCCTGTTCCTTCTCTCTCCCTCTTATTAAGTAAATACATTTTTAAAAAAGTAAGCAGATTAAAGTACACAGAGAAAATGGATTGAAAATACAGAAAAGTGTATGAGACATGTGGAACATGGTGAAAAAGTCAAATATGCATGTAGTTGGGACCCCAGAATAAATGGAAAGAGAAGATGAGAGAGATGCAGTGTTTGCAGAGACTAAGGCAAAGGGTTCTGAAAAATGGGTAATGGACATCAACTTACAGTGGCAGGATAAATATGAAGAAGACCACACCTAGTCACAGAATAGTCAAAATACTAAAAATAGGAAAAAAATTTAAAGCATAGACTTTCATTCCCAGCCAGGATGGGATAACAGGAATCTGATTTACTCTCCTGTCTAGAACCAAAAACCTGGACAATGCATATGAAGCAATGGCTTTTGGTACATTGTACATGAGGCAATGAAGAACAGTGATCCCTGCGAGATGAGAAACAATGAAATAAGCCCTATGATTGTCCCAGCTTACAGCCTTGAGAGGTCTCAGACTGTGGGGAGGGAGCAAGAACCCAGGTGGAGCCTAGAAGCCTTCTTTTTAAAAAAAATTTTTTTAGTGTTTATTTTGAGAGAGGGAGAGAGAGCAAGCAAGTAGGGGAGGGGCAGAGAGAGAGAGAGAGAGAGAGAGAGAGAGAGAGAGAGAGAATCGCAAGCAGTCTTCATGCTGTCAGTGCAGTGTCCCAACACGGTTTGATTTCACAAATCATGAGATCATGACCTGGGCTGACACCAAGAGTTGCACCCTTAACCAACTGAGCCACCCAGGTGCCCCGAGCCTAGAAGACTTCTTGATTTGAGGTGACAGATCCAAGAGTACAGGAAGACCCAAGGAGCTAGAGTTTACCAGATGGAATGCCAAAGAGAGAGTGCCAGATACCTGCAGAGGGTCGCCCTCAACTATCAGAAGAGTACTTGTCAGCACATGCATGTGAAGAAATTATTTGAGACTGGAGGGAGAATTGTCTACATGGATTACCAGTTGTTTACACAGGTTCAGGAACAGTGCCTGTTCTCACAACTTCATAATTTAAGGGGCAATAGATTCTCAGAAGGGTTTTGCTCTACTAATGGGAAGCCCTAGACTAAATAGACCTGATTGTATTCTGGTCCCACCTAACAAATCTTAAAAGCGTGACACAAAAGCATCAAACTGTTTTTCAAGAAATGTAATTCTAAAGCAAAGCTCAAGAATATAGAAATACAAAAATATCCAGTACCCAACAAGGTAAGTTCACAATATCTGATACACAAAGAAACAGGAAAATAGAACCTATAATCAGATGAAAAGTCAATTACAACTGACCTGGAATTGACACAGATGTTCTAATTGGCAAACAAGGACATTAGAACCATTCTTATAAGTCTATTCTGTATTTCAGAACCTTGAGAGACATAGAAGATATAAAAGACTGTAACTGAACTTTTTGAGATGAAGAGTACATTGAATGGGTTTAATGGGCAGATCAGACATTCCATAATAATAAATTAGCAAGCCTGAAGACATAGCACTAGAAACTGTCCCAAATTAAATGTAAAAGTAAAAGAAGAAAAAAAGGAAAACAAAGGAACAGAGCATTAAATATGAAGTAAGCTGTGGAACTTAAAACACCTAATTTACATGTGATTGAAGTCCCTGAAGAAGGGAGAAATTGAGGGGGTGGGGTGACAGAAAAAATATTTGAAGAAATAATGGCTGGAAATTTTCCAAATTTGGTGAAACCTGTAAATCCACAGATTCAAGAAATTCAGTGAATCCCAAGCATGAGAAATATGAATAAAATTACACTAAAGCACATTGTAACCAGATTGCCCAAGACTGGTGATAAAAAGCCTTAACAACAGCTAGAGGAAAAAGACATGTTACACACAGATAAAAATAAGAGTGACTGTGTATTTCTTGTAGGAAGCAGTGTAAGTGATAACTTAGTGGAGTAAAGGACTCAAGGGAAAAAAAAAAGTCTTGTTAGAATTTTATACCCAGCAAAAATATCTTTCAAAAAAAATGACCATGAAATAAAGCCTTTTTCAGACATACAAAGGCTGAAAGAATCCAGCAGACCCACGCTACTGGACATGTTGTCTAGTAAGTCCTTTGGGCTGAGGGAAAATAATATCAGATGGAAATAGGGGTCTACACAAAGGAATGCAGAACTTTGGAAATGGTAACCACCTGGGTAAATAGGCAAGATTTATTTCTTTTAAAAAAACTTTTTTAAAGACAACAGAATAAAAATAAAAACAATGTACTATGGGGTTTATAAAGCATGAAAAATATGACAACAGTAGCTCAAAGGCTGGGAAGGGAGAAATGGACGTACTGTTGGAAGACCCATATGCTGATGGGTGAAGTGGTATAATCTCACTTGAAGGTAATCTTTGATAATTTAAAGGTGTATGCTGTTAAGTCACAAAGCAATTACTGAAGTAAGAAAACAGAGTCAGAACTTACTGCAACAAAGGAGCTATAATGGAATCATAAAAAAAACATAGAAAATACTCCATCCAGAAGAGGACGATGGGGAACAGAGAGCAGATGGAGTAAATAGAAAACAAATAGCAAGATGATATGTTTAAACCTAACCATTTCAGTATCACATTAAATGTAAAAGGTCTGTTCGATTCCATAGTGTATCAGTATTTTGGGGTTGTTTCATATCTTCCTGTATGTTTTTATTCTCTGTGCATGGGTTTTAGCAAGGTCTGGGGAGCACCACAGAGTAACAATTAAATAGGAAATTTGTCTTAATTACTGTTGAGGTTTATTAAACACATTTAATTCAGCTGATTGCAGAGGCCAATCAATAAAAGGAAATACTTAGGAGAAGTAGTTGCCTTTCTCATATCCTGTGTAGCAGAACTCTTTCTTGTGTTAGTCATGCCTTTAATCAGAATGCCTCTTGATCGTATCATGAGACTTTTCTCTGTCCATCTTCATGAGATCTTGTGATCCTGTTCCCTCTGCTGTCTGCATGTCTTCTAGGATGCTTGCTGTGGCCTAGAAGCATAGGGATCATATATATGTATGTTGTGGGGCTAGAAGAAGAGTACTGGACAGTTGCATTTGGTGGGGTAGAGGCAGAAAGGAAGAGGATGCTTAATAGGATTTTAAGGTAATACACTTCCTAATTCCTTTAGAACAGTGGTTCTTAACCTTGGCTGTGCATCAGAATCACCTGGGCAGCTTTCAAACCTCCAGGTGTCCAGGCTGTACCACTTCTGAATGATGTTGGAATCTCTGTGGGGCCAAGGTTGAGAACCATTGCTTCTTGGAGGTTGAGGCATTAAATTAAACTTCTCTGTGACTCCTTTTAAGCCTGTGTTCTTTTTTCAGGTATGTATTGAAGACATTGATTATGGTAGTTGAAAGTAGATAAGCACATTTATTAATTATATTTAAGTGATATATAATTAAATAATAGTAATAGTTTCAGATGTAGCTACAGGTCACTTTCTGAAGTACAGGATGGATAAATTCAAACTTACATCAAATTATATTTTGATATGGGAAATTCAGAACTTAAATAGTGTCTTTAGGGAATTATTTTCAAAGGGAAGAATGTCAGCTTTAAATGTGATTGTGTCTGAAGCTTCTTCAAAAGGGTGTACAGCTGAATTTATTTAGAGATGTGACTTTCCCCCCATTTCCATTTCTTTAGGGAGCACAAGCTTTGCTGAACTCCTCTTCAAGTTTCAACATCTGAAAATGCCAGTGCGAGCTTTGCTAAGATTGGCTCCTTTGCTTCTTGGAAATCCACAGCCAATGGTTATGTGATTGTGTCTGGTGGTAAACCTACCCTGAAACGTGACTTCTGCACAGAAACACGACCAAACAACGTAGTTGATGAAATGTTTATAAGTTTTATAATATAACTAGGGGGAATTGAGCTGCACAAACCTCAGTGTATTTTAAAATCCAAGTGTTTTCAGTGTTCCAGAGGCTCTGTTGCTGTTGGCATTAACATTATATGATATATAAAAGTGAGTTAAAGTTTACTTTTGTAAATAAAGTTTTTTGGTTTTCCTAACTCTTGATGCTTACTTTAGTTTGGGGTTTCAGAGAATAAAAGAGCAGTTGGGGCTGGAATGGCTATTAGTTTAGTTTTTTTTTTTTTTTTCAAAAAAATTTTTAATGTTTTTATTTATTTTTGAGACAGAGACCAAGCATGAGCAGGGGAGGGGCAGAGAGAGAGGGAGACAAGGAATCTGAAGCAGGCTCCAGGCTCTGAGCTGTCAGCACAGAGTCCGACATGGGGCTCAAACCGACAGACTGTGAGATCATGACCTGAGCTGAAGTCGGACGCTTAACCGACTGAGCCACCCAGGCGCCCCTAGAGTGGCTATTAGTTTTTCAAGTCTTTCACCTGTGGCAATTCAGGTGATGTGATTGTGCTCAAAAATGCAAGGTTTTAAAAGAAGCTCTGTCATCAAGTTTTACTCTGTGCAGCAAGGAAATAGTTTTTAGCATCTCCTAAGATGTCACAGTTTTCCTGTCTAAAATTAGTTTGTACTTGGTGTGACAGTGCCAGGCATCCTCACAGTATGAGCAGTCACCTTGTACAGAAGGACATTTCTGCCCTAAGGAAGAATTGCCCAACACGAAGCCTGCTCGGAATAGAGAAAATATGAAATTTCCACTATTGAGAGGCCTTCAGAAATTATATTTAGAAATAAAAGTCCATTTCCACCCAGCATTTGGAGAATGTACATCTGTATCAAGAGTTGCTGGACTAAGTAATGATGAAAGATATTCACATAAAGCTGCCTCCAGCTTCAGGTTTCCAATACAGGAAGAAGAAAACTCCCTGCTGTCTGGATTCTGACATGTGCCTTCTGCTTCCTGAATGGCCATTGGGACCACACTGGCAAGATCCATTCAGTGATTTCACATTTCCACATCCTGAATTTTGCTCTTCAGCTTTAAATGTAAAGATTAAAGTAAATAGAAATGTTTTCATTGAGATTTTGGCAAAAACCCATGTGGCATTTGCTTCTGCATTTACAAGGCACGTATCTAGAAGCAGACTAATTCCCTCTATAGACTCTCAATATTTCATCTGCAACACTTGCCCAAGGACTTGCTCCTGCATGTACAATATAGACGAGATGTGACTGACTAGGAGGGCGGAATGTGCTTCCCCTTCACATTTAGCTAGTTTTTCTTTTTTCTTTTCTTAAAGATTTTATTTTTTTAAGCAACCTCTATGCTCCATGTGGGGAGCATATCCCACAGACCCCTAGATCAAGAGTCACACGCTCCACCAAGTGAGCCAGCCTTAGCTGGTTTTTCTTATAATTAAAGATAAAAGACAAAAAAATTAAAATGGTAGATTACAGAAATTCCATTTGAATCAACATTTAAAGAACTCAGTATCTGAGCGACTGTTGCCACCTTTATTCTCAATTGTTTATAATTTGTATGCTTTTCTCTGATTGAAGAATTACTTGAGAGACATTTATTTGCACACTATGGATTCTCCTATATGAGGGGAACAGACATTAGAATGTTGTCAACAAAAACAAAAACCGGGCTTTCTCAGAGAAAGAGCAGAATCAAAGATTGTAGATCGCCTGGGAACAGCATTGTCTTGATAGTTCGGGACTAATAGGTGGGAGGGAGCAGAGAGCGTATTCTTGGCAGTCTTCTCTTGAGCAGGCATGCTAGGATCATCTAAGAAATGAATTCTATGTATATATGGGTTCTCGAAAAATGTGGAGAGTAGCTCTCACCATCCAGAATATTTCAGCCTCCTCCGACTTAAGTCAAGGGAAGAGCTGGAGAAATGCATTGGGCTCCTAAGGGTTTTGGCCCAGGAATGGCACATGTCAATTCCAATTACGGCTTGTTGGTAGGAAGTAGTCCAATCCATCTGCCTCGTGTGACTGCTCTTCTGGATGTCCATGAAGGGGACGAGAACCAGATGCTGGTGAGTACTAGTTACTTAATATCTGTCACGGTATGGTTCCTAACTTACTCATAATTCCCCACATTCATTTTTTTCTATTCACACAAATATAAATGCTTCCATAATTAGACATAATTAAAGAAACAGTAGTTACGGACATGCGTGCACGCACACATGCACACACACCGATTATCATCTCCCTGATGGGTGCTGACATCTGTGCTTCTCCCTTGAGTGTCTTGTGAAGAAGTGAAGGCACGAACTTGTGGGCAGCTCTGAGGCATGGATGCCAGGCCCTAGCAGGAGCGTCCATTGGGTTCAGCCTAATCTTAACTGGAGTAAGGCCACTTTCTCACCCTTTGTCCAGAAACCAGCTGACTTCATAGCTTACAGGGATCCTGGCTCACAGGATCTTCTGACATCCCAGAGGAAGCCAGAAGAAGCTGGCCTCATCTCTCAGCTTGATAATCAGCGTACAGACCCACTTGGTGGGAGGCCAGTGTGTCTGCTGGGCAGATAGGCCAGAGCTTGGAAGCTGGGATTCTGAATAGAAGCCAGAGTGTCTGGAGCCAAGGCAGGAATTGTCAGAGGAATGGACGTGTTGATTCTGATGAAAGCCATGTTAAAGCTCAATCTGAGGGACAGGAGAAGCCCAACGTCAGGAGAGGATGCTGGGAGCTGGGTGAAGTTGGAAGGCCATGGGTCAACTTGAGATCCAGTGCAGAAGACTTTGTTGCCTCCTGCATACAGGGCTGGAAGCTTGTCTTCTGGGTTCCTCCGTCTTCATAGCATATTTTATAGAAAATTAGCTGTATTGAAGCTCTCTCCAAATGAGCTATGGAGGACAGGACAGGATTAGGTCACCTCTGTATCCCGAGCTATCTGCAATTTTCAACCAGCAGTGAAAGGAAGCAGAGGGGAAGTTGGAGGGGCGGCTACTAAAAGGGTTTACCCAGGCTAGAGGCCTCTGTTAGCACTTAGCAGCACCCTGCAGATACCCATGTGGTTTACAGAACTTCCCAGGTGACTGTCTTTTCCTGCTTCCAAGGGCCAGCCAGGTTTCCCCCACTCAGAAATACATTGCTCGCTTCTCATTAGTCACAAGCTGTGGGAAAGTCTTTTTTGCTAAAGTGAAAGAAAAGCCCCTAAAACCGTATTGTTAATTCTTGCCTGTGGGTAAGGTCGGACTTGCCTGTTCGCCATCTTCTTGCTTTGCTCCATCTTATGTCCTTGAATGAAAGGGCTGCTGGGATGGGGAGTAGGGGTTGTTCAGAGGGCAGGACCTTCAATCTATAGGCAGTTACATAAAATGTCAACATTGGAAGATCTCTCGGGTGGCCTCTGGTCCTGCCCCTCTTTCTAGAGCTGAGACCCCTGAGGCTCAGGGAGGGAGGTGGCTGGCCCAAGGCTGCACTGCTCCCTATCACAACCCTAACAAGCCTGGGCTTTCAGATCACACTGCTTCTAACCCCTGAACCTGGTTCATTACTGCCTTTTTTCATAGCCTAGTACATGCTGAGAAAGAGGCAGACTAAACATGAGTTAGAAGGACATTGCACCAGGCAGTTTGTGGACCCTTCTTTTCTCTCTGCATCTTTCAAAGAACAGAGGCCTTTGTAATTTCTTGGAATTAGATTGAGTTAGTCTACGTGTTGCTTTCTTGCTCATATAACAACCATTTAAATTTGAAATTTCTCTTTCAGCTGAAAATATTTCTTCCTATTCTGTGGCACATTATAATATGAAATGGGAAATTTAGAAACAATTTATATTCAGTTCAGTAAAATCAGTGAATGCCTATAAATAACTGCACGTTCATAATTTCCTCCTGTGTTTACTCCAATACTGAGGTGTGAAGTCTGTTGCCTTGTCTCTGTAGTTGATGGATCCATCTCTAGTCTTACATTCAGGTATGCTGCGTTGTGGGGCTGTCGTCCATGGGCTTCCAGAACCTAGACGTGCTAGATCATGATCTGGGGAATCCCATCACTGGGGAGAGACATCATAGGCTTTTGGAATCTAGTTAGGGTTACTCGTGGTTTTTCATTTGTCTTGCGTTCACATTTGTCCCTATTTTTCATTTAAGCAAGAATATTTTGTTCACTGTGTGCCATTCCAGAGACCAAGAAGATAGTCTCATCAACTGGAAATGTGGGTAAGTGTCCACAACTCTTCAACAATGGAAGAATCATTAGCAAACCCATTGTAATTAGCCTCTCTATCTGCAGACTCCCTGTGCGGTGAGATCTAGAGGAGATGAGCACCAACCCCCACTTGAAATTTCTGCAGATCCCCAGAGGGCAGGGGGGCATGGGTGCTGTCTTGTGTCATCTTGCTCCAAACTCCCTCTCTGCTCCAATTTGTGGATCATCTCACTGTGCCCTCTGTGTGGACTGATGTCAGTTCAGCATCTCACCACCTCCTCTTTGCTCAGCCTCCAGCTGTTTCCACGTGGGGCCAGGTAAGCGGGTGCCACCGTGAGGAGCCAGGATGCCCACGTGAAGCCTGGAGGAGGAAGAGGCGGCAAAGCCCTTAGTCTTCTGCACTTGTCACAGGCAGACATGAGGGCAGATGGTGCACATCTGGCTGTAGGAAGCCACTCCCAGCTGTGACAGGGGCCCCCACCCCTGAGTTTCTGGGGTTTTGCAGGGGCTTCTCAGTCCTCTGCTCCCCAAACCATCTGTCTGCTTCCCTTTATCAACACCTTTTCTTCTTAGTTCCTGAGCAAACCCTGTGCTGCTATGTGGGACACAGTGACCTAGGTGTGAACTCAGCCCCATCCCTGAGTCCCATAAAAACCACTCACTACCACTTGGTCTCCCCTGGTTTTGCTCATGGAATTTCCAGCCCCTTGGCTCTCTCCCAGTGGTGTTCACTTTCCTTTTCCATTACCAAACCCTCAGGTGTGCTCTGAAACCCCAAGATTTCGTGGCAATCCTGTGATCCATGCACCAACTCATCTGGACGGTACCCATTTGGGGCCACAGTGTCAGTGACCCCCCCCCCCCCCCCCCCCCCCCCCCGAGGGGCCTTGAGTTTCTCCCTAACACACTGAGGGGACTAACGGAAGAATGTATGGTCTTTCAGCTGAGTAACTGAGATGATTTGCGTTGACCAAGTTTTGCGCCAAACTTCCTGGGACTGAGTCACTTAGATGCATGAGTTGGGAGAGAAACCACCTCTTAGCCCAACTATTTCTACCTTGGCCTTCTGGAGCTGCAAGGACTGGGTGTCACAGACAGTAAGTACTGTGATTATTTGCGACTGGATAGTTCCAGAGGACTCAAGAAGAAAGAAGAAAATGCTTTTCTTAGCAAATGCTTCTTTTCTTAGCAAGAAGAAAATGCTAAGCCCTCGTGGGGTAGAGAGGGTTGAACAGCCACCATATTACTTCCTGAAAGGAGTTGGCTTCTTATGGCTTGACTGTGAGGTTCCTGGGAACCTTGTAGTTATCAGAAATTTCGTGGCAAAATCAGTCATTTCCATGGGAAAAAGACAGTAAAGAGGTAGACGGTTTCTGGTAATTATAATTACTAATAATTAGATTTCCTATCTAAAGTAGCTATACATATCTATGTATCAATATATGTGTCTGTTTATCTACCTACCTGCCTACCTACCTACCTACCCACCCATCGAGAGGACTGTAAAATCTGTGAACATCACTGAGCAAATCGAGCTGCAGTGGACCAGCCAAGGCCTGTGGAGTGCCTGTAATGCTGGGCATCGACCCCCAGTTCCTGTCCCTCATCCCCATCCCAAGTATCCTTCTTAGTGTCTGAAGGGTTTTGCACCTGAGTGTTCCTTCCCGTGGTATCAAGATCACAATCCCTACTCTCGTTTGAGGGCGTTTGCATGCTATACCCCTGCCCCTCACCTTATTGTTAGCACCTCTGAATGATTTAAGGATAATCTCAGAGAGCTGGGTTTTGCTTTGCGAATCAATCTGAAAATCTTTTTCTTCAGGTTTATTCAGATTTATTAATACAAATAATTTGATCTCAGTTGATCCTCATTTTTTATATTTCTACTGCATTTCTTATATTTATCGTGTATCATTATTTGATCTGTTTTCTTTGCTCTCTTAAAATTTGTCATATTCATTAATGTGGCATTCAGGATGGCTTCTGTTTTGTGAATACATTTACCGCTAATATCTTCATAGGACTCCCTCTTTTTTTTTACCTCGGCTTCCACTGCCTTGTTTCTGGCCTCAATGGCACCCTGGGACTTCCCCACCTCTCCCCCAGGCAGCTGTTCATGAGCCCACTCCCTTCTCTCCCTTATCTCATTTTGAAAGTTGGGTTATTTCTATAATGTCAGAGTGTATGATGGCATAGGACTCCCCTCTCTTACTCCCAATCTTGTTTCAGCCTTAGATCCACACATCAATGCCCTCCGTGCCTCTGCTGGTCTGCTCTCTGGAGTTCCCTACCGTCTCTTCATTGGGTAAGGCTGTTTTCTAGCAGATTGTCAGGAAGGGCTCCAAGGACAACTGTCCCCAAGATGCTGATTGTCTACAACGGCCTCGCTGCATCCTCTCTCCCAATGTGTTTCTCCCCTTCCTGTCTCCTCCTCTTTTCCTCACCATCTTCTAGCGGTTTCTTTGGCCTCTTCCTTCACTTCCTCCTCAGTGGTCCAGGTCTCTTCCTGGACTTTCTGTCCCTTCTCCCTCTGCCTGGCCTCAGTCTCTGCAGAGGCTCCTTTTCTGGCATGTTGACTCTTTTGGTCTCCCCTCCATGTTACTACTGTACCCTTCCAGGTTATCCAGGGGTCAGGGCCTTTGCTGGCTGACACCCACTGGAAGGTTGGGGGGTCACTGTGCTATTCAGGCTGCGGTGGTCCTGGCTCTCCCTGCACCCTCTTTCCTGCAAGTCTGAGGAAAGCTGGAGGCCCGATGCTATCCCTGTGTAGCTCCCAGAGGCTGCGAAGGAGGCAGCAGCTTGGTGTCGGGGCAGGGGGAGGCAGGGGTTGGGCGGGAGCTACAAGAAAAGAAAGCGAGATCGGAGTGGAAGAGGCAAACTCTCGAGTGAGGAAGTTCTCATCAGCTCACCACAAGGTGCATGTTGGAAAGGGGCTCAGGCAAAATCAACTGCCACCCTCATTGCTCTTACAAGTGACCAGACCCAAGAGCAGCCCCAGTACACATTATTTGTCTCCTTTTTATTGTGGCAGTCATTCTTTGGCATATTGAGGTTCTGACATATATAATAGTTGTTTGTCCTCAAGGAAAAAGCCTGTGGATAAATTAAACTTTATCCTAAACTTGGTTTATCACAAAGCACACTTGACCTTCTTTCTCGTAGGATGAGAATAGGGTCCATCACATCCTGCAAAGAGGGGAGGGGGGAGCTCAGTTCACAAGATTATTCTAGTATAGCCGTGTCCCCAGGCAAAGGATTCCTGATGCATTTCACTGAAGATCTCCCCTGACTTCAAATAAACCCAAATATAAAAACCAAATTTAAACTAAAGAAAACATATTCTAAAGAGTGGATGCTAGTCAAGTGATTGTTTTCTATAAATGTGTCATCTATGGTGTACTTCCTCACAGTTCTGTGGGCTTGTTCCCCACCCCCCTCCTCCCCTCCCCCTCTCCCCCCAGCGATTTTATTTCTGCAGAGACCAGGAGCCCTGGGAACTCCTTCGTCCATGACACGGTGGGACCCTGACATATCCTTCAGGGACCCAGCTACTAGGCTTGCTTCATGTGGGAGCAAAACAAATACCACTTTTGATCACATGCTGGAAATAATCTGTCTTTCCTCCCAAGAGCCACCAGGGTAACAGCCCCTTTTCCAGAAAGGATGACTTCAGTGTCTTCCATTTATTTATGTTTAAAAATTTTCAACTCAGTTCGAAAACCCTGCAGAAGTTTTCATTACCTAGATCAGCATTTCCAGGAGCTTTCCAAAAAATTTTTTTGATATGCAAATTTGGATCTTGTGTTGCTTACATGATTCCATAATGAAAATCATTTGGAGAATTTTGATATAAGCACAGGTAATTACTTTCTTTACCACAGGAGTTCTCAGAGTCGTTACTATGCTAATATGCATTAAGGGATGCTATACTGCTTCCTCTTCACGCCAGCCTAGGAGGTGACCACAGGGGCATGGAGGGTGGGGTTGTCCAACCCTGCAGAGCCTTGGAGCACTCACTGGGACCACCTGCAGCCCCCGTTCTGTTCCCTGGGGACCTAGGGGGCGCACTGGCGTGCCCGACTCCAGACCCAGTGATGTGGGTTCTGGGCCTGGATCTGAAAGGGAAACAGCAACGTAAGCACTTGGAGAAAGGGCCCAGCCCCACCGCCTCTGGGCTGTGCCTCCTGGCCCTCGTCCCCCACAGACCTCCTCACACAACTCTGGGGTGACCCAGGCTCGGTGCCCCATTGCATGGAAGAACTCCACCTTCAGCTTCAGGAACTCCTTGTAGAGGTCTGGCCAGTGCTCCCTGCCCAGCAGGAACTGGAAGATGCTCCGTTTGGATGTGGGGTTGTCCTCCTCCATGTCGGAGGCAATGTAGCTGCCATGGGAAAAGCAGGGAAGCTTGGCAGGCCCCAGTGCCCACAGCCAGCCTCAGGCAGCACAGTGGGGAGAGTCTGCGGAGGCCACACTGGAGGACCCGGTGTCTGGGTCGGTCTAACCAGGAGGGAGGGTCCGGGAAGCCCTCTCTGCAGGGCGCCTGGGTCCAGAGGGACAGCAGGACTATCCTCAACACTAAGCCTACAGGACCCATGCTGTGCCTGGCCCGAGTCAAGGTTCTGGCTGTCTGCCATTTCCCTGTGGCCTCCTCTCTTGGGTCACGCAGTCTCTGAGCAGCCAGTGGTGTTTCCTGACTCTTCTTTATCGCAGGACCTTGCTCATCGCCTTCCTCTCCCCCAAGAACGTCTGACCCCTGAAGACCTTTTGTCTGCTCTGTGGCCAAGAGGGACTACCAGTGGGGACTCTCTGGCTCATAGCATGGCCACGCACCCAGGTGGGCTGGTGAGGCTGTGGGAATGGGGGGTTTGGGCAGAACTGAGAACAGGCCCCCAGGGAGGCACTCACAGGGCCAGGAAGAAGTGGATCCTGTTGTAGAGGTGTCCAGGCAGCCCGACACGGCCAAAATATTCCACCACCATGGAAAGCAGGTACTGTGTGGAGTAGGAGGCAGGTGAGGGGTGAATAGAAGGGTGAGAGTGTCCTGCACAGGCCATGGGTCCTGCCCCATCCAACGGCCATAGTGGGAAACCCTCAGCAGAGGTGGAGGAGGGAGGCTGTGCTGAGGCCCTTTGGCATGTGGAGGGGAGCTGATGGGAAGGCCAGCAGAAGATTCCAGTGGGCAGGGCAGGCCACGGGCAGTGTGTCCTTTCCTTCTCTGGCACTGAGAGCAGGTCTCTCCAGGCCTTCTCCTGCCTGGGCAGAAATCTGGCTCTCTGTTCTTGCCCTCATGGAGTGGGGACTCTGTAGACCCCTCGGTCCCTCATCATTATGCAGCAGATACCTTATCAGACACTTTGAGGAAAATGTCAGCTTCCAAGAAGCTCTGGATAACAGGATCCTCTGCAAAGGAAGGGAAAGTGATGAGGGCCTTGGGGCAACCCTTCTGGGAGATGTGAGTGAAGGGCTGTGGGACATCCCAGAGGGAAGGAGGAAAACCGGAGCCTCTCCAAGTTCCTTTGCCTCATGGAAGTGGAGGCAGCCTCCTTTCTTCCAGGAGGCTTACGAGCCTTAACATTAGTAATAGCTGCTATTCCTTCCACTGGCACCTGTATTGTGACTTTCAAATGTGGGGCATGGAGTTTGCTATTATAATTTAATCTTCCATGTGATGGCAGGGGGCACATTTTTTTTTTTTTTTTTTTAATCACAGAGATGTGACCCGGCTCTCAAAGCTTAACAAATTTGCCTCAAGCCAGAAGCTTGCATATGGCCATGGGTCTCTGTGACACCACATCCTTGTCACTTTATCATGCTCTGACTGTCCAGAGTTTCCCTGCCCCACCTGATTAACTGAGCACCCTGAGCCTGTGGTGGTGAGTTTGCAGCCTCCCCAACCCCCAACCCGAGGCACTAGGCACCTGCCCCTTCTCTCCTGGATCTGCTTGCTTCCCGAAGATAAATGATATGGCTTCCCCTGCTCCCAGAAGGCTTGTTGGGGATTAGAGGTGTCCCCTGGAGGCCCCATTTTCCAGTGAAGACCTGAGAATGTCCAGTGCTGTGTATCCCTCATTCCTTGCCTGGGACAATGACATTTGCACAGTGGGGGTGGAGGAGTCATGGATCATTTCGTGCTCCTTGACCTCTCTCCAGTCAGTCTGGATTTCTTCAGTAGAACGTTCTGTGATGATGACAGTGTTCTATATCTGTATTGTTCAATATGGTAGCCATTAGGCATGGGTGGCTACCACACTCTTGAAATGTGGCTCATGAGATCAAGAAACTGAATTTTAAAAGCTTATTGAATTCACTTAAAATGACATTTAAATAGCTCCATGTGGCTAATGAATGCTGTATTGGACAATGTGATCTCAGTGTTGTCCCTAAATATGTGACACTCAGTCCTGCCTCTGGTCCTGATGCCACCTTCTCAGACAGACCTTCCCTGAGTACTCCATTTCATAAAGCTCCCCTATCCTTGCTCAGGCCCCATCTCCAGGCATCATTGCCTTTGAAAAAATTTATGTCTTCGCGTTTGTCATTGGCTGAGAGCAGCCTATTTCTGTATGAGGTTGTTTTTTGTCTCCCCGACCTTGAACACAAAGGCAGCAAGATCTAGGTTGCCTTTTCATCACTGATCTCTAAACTCTTACTTGCAGGGAATACATGACTCTATCTCAGTGGGTAGAGGAGGGACCCCTTGGTTGGTTGTGAAATGTCTTGACAGTTGATGACTCCCTAGTGTGACCCTTCATCCTCTCCCTCCAAGAACTTGTCTCAGAGAGGAAGAACCTGCCAACTCCACAGAAGAAGCAGGGTCGCTCTGTGTCCACACCACCTGGACACCTTAGAGCTTAGCACCTGGGGGAGGTTTGAGCACGATCCCAGAGCCACTGCCTCCCACACGATTTTCAGCTCAGCAGGGCCCTGAACACTCTGTCAGCCCAGAGCACACACCCAGAAGTTGGTAGAATGCTTCTTGGTCTTCAGGACGGTAACTGGGTCTTCTCCTCTTGTTCATCCTGAGTTTTGTCCCCTCAACATGATTGACAGTCCATATGTTCTTCTGCCCCCTCTTCTTCCAGGACTTCAGCTCAGAGAGAGCTTCAGAGGTGGTGGAATTGGAGGCCGGGGCACTTCTCTCCTGGGTCCCTGCGGGAACAACAGACTCGGTCACTCGGAGTGTGTGGATGTGACCCACCTGAGAAGTGGAGTCCTTTCCTTGCAGCTCACTCTGAAGACTGGACGAGCCTTGTGAAGATAAGATAATAAGTGATTTACTCGGCATTAGCTGACACTTGGTGCAGGGAAGCTGAGGGATGCCTAGGGACACATACCTGCCTTCACATCTGTCCATCTCCTCTTCTTCTGGCCTCTCATTGTCCTGGCTCTCTGCTCAGGGACAACCTCTGAAGATGCAGAACTGGAGGCCAGAGGGCTCCTATTCTGTGGAGCTGCAGGGAGAAAGGAAGGATCCTGCGTCATCATAGGGGGCCCACCTGGGAAATGCTAGGCCCTTCCTTGCCCACTCACCTTGAGAATTTTGCATGTGACATCTGAAGGGATAAGCGAATGACCATCACCCCTTCGCCCTTGTCTATAAAGGAGGGTAGGAATTGAGCTATTATTTCCCTTTCTTTGCCAGGCAAAATCTACTCTCCTGTGCCTCTTTCCATGGATCATTCTGCCTGGGGGATACCTCTATAGAGACAGATGTGAAGTTCTCTAGTCCTAGCTGTCTTTAACAGGTATAAAAGGAACATGATAGTGACCTCCCTGTGTCACCCTGAACACCCTTTCTCCTGCCCATGCAGATCCAAACACATGAGAGTAGAGAGGAAGAAGGAGAGAGGAGCTATGGTCTTCTATCAGTTTCATTCGTTCAGAAACCAGGGTTAGAGGCCAGACGACCACGCACACCTGCCTTCCCTTCCATGCACACCCTTTTCTTCTGACTCTTCTTTGCTGCGTCCTGTTGGCTCGGAGCAGTCTCTGAGGCAGCCGATGTGGAGCCCAGAGGGGTCCTGTCTTCTCTGCATACAAAAAGAGGGAAGGGATCAACCTGATTCTGACTGGCCATTTCTGTTTGCTTAACCTGCTCCTTGTGAAACCTGATAATAATTAGAATGGTAAAAATAGCTAACAGTTATTGATTGCTTGTTGAACTTCCAATATTGATCAATAATACATAGAGAATGACCTCATTCAATCTTTATAATGATCTGTAAGGTGAGATGTATAGCTTACCTGATTTACAGATGAGAAAATGGTGACTTAACTTGTCTAGGATGTGTTCCTTGACCATGGCTAGAGCACTTTGGATTTGGGATTAGAACCTGTGGTCTGACCAGTGCTCAAGGGAAGAATGGCCAGGGGCAGTGATAGTTGAGTCTCAGTTACCTTTCCATGAGGGCCAAGCTGGATGGTCTTACACACCAGTCTAGTACAGGAACGAGCAACACTCACCCAGAACACAGGTCCTGGCTCTCTCAGGATCTAGGCCCCTCACACTTACTCAGAGCACAGCCTCAGAACAGTGTGAGAACACTGACTGTAGCCAGGTATTTGAGATCAAATGGCTTCTAAGATTCCAGAGCCCTTGCCCCAAGTCACTGATGACATCACACCATTCCACTAGGAGCTGCTCTTTGCTCTATAAAAGGTGCTCGAGGAAAAGGCGATGGGCCTCAAGGGGAGGGAAGTTAGTATCCAAGCCAGAGGACTGGACTCAACCTCCTCTTATCCCAACATTCTCTCTGCTTTGAAACTCATCTTGTGTTTAATCAAATCGATTAATGATTCCCGATGAAAGCAATGCATCCACATATTAAAAACAGAAAGCACAAACTTGAAAGCTGATTAGTTCCTCATCCATAATAAAAGTAATTCACGTAGTCACGCATCATTTTGAACATCTTTTTCACATGTATTTGCCATCTGTATATCCTCTGGTGAAACTGAATTGTTTCCTTCTTTACTATTGCATTTTGAGAGCTTTTTATGTATTCTGGATACAAGTCCTTTGTAAGATCCATGGTTTGCAAATATAGTAAAACCTTGGTTTGTGAGCATGATTCATTCTGGAAACATACTTGTAATCCAAAGCACTTGCATATCAAAGTGAATTTCCCCATAAGAAATAATGGAAACTCAGATGATTCGTTCTAGCACTCAAAAATATTCATATAAAAATGATTACATACTGTAATATAATACAAAATAAGAAAGAAAGTACAAAATATAAAGAAAAATAAATTAACCTGCACTCATCTTTGAAAACCTTTGAAAACTTTCGTGGCTAGGAGACAAGAGAGAGGAGGGTTATTGTGTTGGACGACTTTCACTATCACTAACAGAATCATTACTTTCTATTGACTCAATGGAATCTTTTTCTTTTTGTGCAACTTTAACAAGGAACCTATCTAATGGACTAGAATGAAGCAGAGCATTGCTAAGCTCACTCTTGTATGGAAAAGCAAAGGCCTGTCCATAGGTGCTTTGAAGTGACAAAAAATACACTAGTGCCAGCTGTGGGCACCTTCCAACGTTCTGAAAAATCACTGATTTCTGCCGAACACTGTGGCCTGAGATGGAGCATCTGAGCATGGGAGATGATCACCCACAATCCTGCAGAGAGAGAGAGAGAGAGAGAAAAGAACCTTTGGCTCAGTTGTGATCATGTGACATTTGCTGTCACGTACTATTCATATTGCAAGACATCACTCTCATTTATCAAATTAAAATTTACTAGAAATGTTTGCTCGTCTCAAGGAACATTCGTAGAACGAGTTACTCGCAATCCAAGGTTTTACTATGTTTTCTACCAGTCTGTAGTTTGTCTTTTCATCCTCTTAACAGAGTCTTTACATCAAGGCTGCCCATCCTCCCGGCAAGGGGCACCTCATTTTTGCTTTTAGCGAGATTATCTTGTTAGGGGAGACAAGTTGAATCCTACTAGTGACCAGAGCTTTCAGACAAGTACCAAATTATTTTTAATTCTTCTACTTAGTGCAGTGCATTTGAGACCAAGCCACACTCAATATCTTAACCCAGACTTGCTCTGAACGACATTTCCCCCGTTCGTCCAGCTGACAGTCCTCCCAACCTTCTGCAGGAAACACCCCTCAGGGCTGAGTGGAGAAACTCACTCTGCAGAGTCCAGGGAGATGGGTGTTCCGGCTGCTGTGATTGTTCAAGACCAGCCGCGGAGCACATGGCAAACCTCAGCTTTTGTCAGGCTGCAAGTCAGAGCCCAGCTCCATATTTCCAGCGTGGGGAAGTATACTCCGCCCACCATGAGGCCATGACAAGGACGTGGATGTGTAACGACAGGGGCAGGAAGGAATGGGCCCACCACCGATCTATGACACACATGAAGAATAACCATGTGCTGGGGAGCTCGAGAGCTCTCCTGACTGGGGAGTGTCTCCTCCGTGGTTGGCAACCAGAGGGTCTACAGCTCTAATCCAGTTCTCAAACTTCAAGACTCACTGCTCTCCGCACTTGTGCTTTCGCATAAGTGAAGTAATAGGGACAGAATTTACCCTCCCCCCTGAGATAACTAAATAGAAAAAACCAAGTCAGACTTCAAGACATCGGATGTGAGGCAGTGCAGATGAGTGGTCTCTGAGAGAAGGGACAGATGAGGTGAGGCCTGTGATGGCCCCGGATTATTGCCTGGAGAGCTTCCAGACACGGTGCTGCACATGTGGAGTCCCTTCGCGGAAAAGATTTTATTGGTGAGCAGCAACGTTTTTTTCTGATTTTTCTAACACCAAATGTGTTTTCCTCCATTGTCCCAAAGGATACAGGGGTGAGTGTTGACAGCACCCACAATGTGTCACTGGGTCATGTGCGGCGTGTTGCAGCTTTGGTTAAGGCCACTCAAAGGCCCGACCCTTAGGGACTTTCTGGGCAGGTTCCCTATTTCATCGCCATCAGGTCTGTTGCAAAGTGTCCAATCTTAGAGCTTTCCGGTCGCTCTTCCTAAATTTTGTGCCTAACCCTGTTGGTGGATCCTCAGCAAATCTCACTGTTGGAATCTTCTGGCTGCTCCCAGACTTGTCTGTTCTCATGCTTCGTCTGCATGGTGCCTGGTCCAACATTAAATAAGCCTAGTCTCTGCTCAAACGTCACTTCCTCAATGGCCGACCCTGACCGCTCTATGTGAAATTTAATTATAACTCCCTCCGTCTTGACTGGCCCTCCTCTCCTGATTGTCCTTACTCTGTTCTTTCCTTCTCCGTGGCACGTACCAGCTTTTACTATATGCGATATAACTTCTGATTAGAGCATATGATCTGTCTCCCTCTCTTAGAATATAACCTCCTTAATGGCGTCTTTATCTCTTTTGTTCATTGAAGTATCCTAATTGCCTAGAACAATTACTGGCACATAGTAGGTGCCTAGTAAATGAGTGACTGAATTCTCAGGCGACCTCACTATATGAAGCCAGCCGAAAAAATTCACTGCTCAGTTTCTTTAGAGTGTGGTCATCTCGGTTAGGAATAGTCCCTTTCTAAAACCACAGAAAGAGGGTGCCTGTGTAGCTCAGTCAGTTAAGTGTCTGACTCTTGCTTTTGGCTCAGGTCATGATCTCATGCTTTTGTGAGTTCAAGCCCCACATTGGGCTCTGTGCTGGTATCATGGAGCCTGCTTGGGATTCTCTCTCTCTTCCCCTCCCCTGGTCATGCTGTCTCTGTCTCTCTCCAAATAAATAGATAAATTAAAAAAAAAAAATTAAAACCACAGAGAAGTATAGACGAGGGTTTAAAAATATTTGTTTTTATGTTTTTTGTAATTGATATTAAAAAACTGAGTGTAAGGAGCTCCCAAACAAGTAATCTGGATTTTCTCTTAAAAGTTGGGTCCTGTTTGCCGATGTCATCTGGGCTCTTTTTGCAGGGCGACTGTACAGCAGGCTTCCCTTCCTCAGTCAGGTGGATTACAAGACATGGAGGCATTGTCACTCTACCTCATATTAAACTGGAGGCTTCCTTCCTTCTTTAGAGTAAGATATACTCTTAAAAATGCCAGTGGTTAGCAGTGGGATCATACTGCATTTTCCTTCTTTCTTTTCAGGACAGACTAGACATGTTGCAGGATGGTTATCTGGGACCATATAGGAAGGAGGGAGGGGAGTGGGGTTTAGGGTTGGTGGGGAGACAGTTTCTAGAATCCTGTTTCTAAAGGGCTGGATCTCTTGCTGTTTCTAGGAAGGTTGTCCTGACAATGAGTTCTTTTCCTAAAATGTCATGTGTGACTCTAAACAGGACACTATTATTTTATTTTATTTTTTTTAATTTTTTTTCAACGTTTTTTATTTATTTTTTTGGGACAGAGAGAGACAGAGCATGAACGGGGGAGGGGCAGAGAGAGAGGGAGACACAGAATCGGAAACAGGCTCCAGGCTCCGAGCCATCAGCCCAGAGCCTGACGCGGGGCTCGAACTCACGGACCGCGAGATTGTGACCCGGCTGAAGTCGGACGCTTAACCGACTGCGCCACCCAGGCGCCCCACTATTATTTTTTTTTTAATGAACACATTAGGCCACACACTTCCATGGATGTCATCCTGTTTGAAGTGGTCACTCTCGGAGATTTTACGTATGTGGCCTCATAATGGCTCCAGACGCTTTGTGAATGGGCTTCAGAACGTGAAAATCTCCAGTGATGGCAGGTCTCCATTAGTTAAAATTAGTTTTTTTGGCATCCAGAGTGCCCCTACCGTAAGGTAGGTGATGAAGTAGTTTCCACCAGCTGCTCAGTCTGGGCCCCAGAAGGTGGTCAATTCATATTTGTTGAAATGAACCAAGAAATGAAGCAGTGGCTGCCAAACTGGGGATGTTCATTTGCCTGTGGAACTTTCAAACAGGATCTTCCACACTGTTAACACAGTATTTGGATGTCTGTATATTGGTGTGTTGGCTTTGGAAGACAGACAAAGAAAAAAAAAAAGAACCGTTATGTTATAGTTCCTCTTCCCAACAGGTACCCTGACCTTTCCCTCTGTGTGTTAAGAAGCTGTTTAATCCAGCGATTGAAACTTTTGGTTTCCTCACCTCTAAAATAAGAATAATAGAATGTACCTCATACGGTTATGAGGATCAAAGGATCAAAACATTCTGTCAAACGCTACCTGGCAAATACTACAAAGTTGCAAGCCATAGTGAGGTGTAGTCCCTCATCTTCAAGTCTGAACACGTGTATAATAATTCCATGATAGAAGTTCCCCTTGTCTTGTCCTGAAGTGCCCTCTCCTGGGAGCAAGAGACTCAACGGACTGTTTCCTTCTATAATAGATCAGGTGATTGGAACTACCAAAGTAGGGAGCACAAGTCTGGAGATAGGTTCCAGTGTGGGGCAGTTGATTGGTAGCATTTCCCAGTCACCCTCCACCCTGCAGGGTGGGTGGGGCAGTGTTTCTGGTCGGTTCATTGGCAGGTGCCAAAGCCCCGTCCAGGCCTTCGGCTTTTGCTGTGCGATCCCAACACTGGCCAGTAGGTGGCGCAAGATGCACACTGCCGCCACCGCCGCCAGCTATGCTCTTTTCGGCCTTCCTCAGAAGGAAAAGATCTATTTCTAATCCAGCCTGGGCTTTATGGCAATGCTTAATCACATGGAGAGGAACATGCAATAACTACTGGTATTTCTGTAAACACACATGCTAAGTGCAGCTGCCAGTTGGGGATGAGGACAGAGGGAACACTCAGTGAGAGGTCTCCTGAGGACAGTCTATAAAAGGAAAACCCTGCGGGTTTTTAATTCACGAGCCTCCCGGTTAACCTTTGTGAGTCATAGAAAGAAACATTTAGAACCTGGAAGGACAATGATAACACATTTTGTGGACTGTCACCTGGTCCTTGGTCTAGTCTGCCCTTTCCTCTTTTCCCAAAATGGCCAGTTTCAGAAGGAGAGCCCCCAGGCCCCTCCCAGAGGGCAGGGGTGCCCCCTCCCAGAGTCCTGCTGGGCCTAGCTGAGGTGCAGAGCCAACACCTTCTGAACCGTCCGTGACTTAGTTTCCTGTTCTTTGGTCCTGGCAAGTTGCCAGCTTCTTGCGTCCATCCTAGATTCTCTGGAGGAATGTCGATTTGAATCTCACCCTACCGTTAATAAAATTGGCATCAGCTTGATATGAAGCTGAAGAGGAGACACATCCCAGCAAAACAAGAAGTGCAATCTGGTCAGTAAGGACTGGATAGGCACTTCGAATTTTAATATATGTGGACACTTAAAAAAATTGCACTAAAATACATATAACATATAAATTGCCATCTTGGCATTATGGAGGGTACTTGTTGGGATGAGCCCTGGGTGTCATATCTAAGAGATGAATCACTGGCTTCTACTCCTGAAGCCAAGACTGCACTGTACGTTAACTAACTTGAGAATAAAAAAAATTGCCATCTTAACCATTTAAAAAAAATTTTTTTAAATGTTCATCTATTTTTAAGAGAGAGAGAGAGAGAGAGAGAGAGAGATAATGTGAGCAAAGGAGGGGCAGAGAGAGAGGGAGACACAGAATCCGACGCAGGCTCCAGGCTCTGAGCCGTCAGCACAGAGCCTGACGTGGGGCTTGAACTCACGAACCGCAAGATCATGACCTGAGCCGAAGTCGATGCTTAACTGACTGAACCAGCCAGGCACCCTGCCAGCTTAACCATTGTTGAGTATATAGTTCTGTGGTATTTAACACATTCATGTTGTGTAACCATCATCACCACCCATCTCCTAAGTTCTGCCCTTGTGAAACTGAAAGTGCCCCCATTAAGCACTAACTCCCCATTGCCTTCTCCCCACAAATGGCAACTGCCATTTGACTCTCTGTCTCTATGAATCTGACAGCTCTCTTTCACTGAGCATCATGTCCTTAAGATTCATCCATGTTGCAGCATGTGTCAGATTTTCCTTCCTTTTTAAGGCCGAATGATATTCCATTATGAGCACGTACCGACTTTATCATTCATCCATCCATAGACACTCGGGTTGCCTTCACAATTTAGTTATTGTGAATAGTGCAGCTATAAACATGGGAGTGCAAATATTGCTTTGAGACCTGCTTTCAGCTCTTTTGAGCATGTACCCAGAAGTGGATGGCTGGGTTGTGTGGTCATTCTATTTTCAATTTTTTGAGGAACTGCTATATTGTTTTCCACAGAAGCTTTTACAATCCTACCAACAGTGCATAAGGGTTCTAATTTCTCCACGTCCTTGTCAGCACTTGTAATTTCTGTTTGGGTTTGTTTGGGGATAGCAGCCATCCTAGTGGGTATGAGATGGTGTGTGGACACTAAGTTTGTTTTTTCTAGGACTTTCTCTTGAGTGGGCTAGGCAACGTGATATCTTCTTATGACAGTGGTCTTATGAGAAAGATGTTTTCCTCACCCCCATCCTCTCCTCAGAGCCCCTGCCCCCAGACCCCTTCATGTGTGGCTACATCTAGGACTTGCCCCTCCACCTCAGGGACTCACTTGAGGACAGCTTCATTTGGACCAATCTCAGGTCACCAGAATTTCCTGAGATGTTACCAGGTCACAGCTTCAGATCCTCTGAGGACAGGAGCAAGGCAGGCTGACTTGTTAACCATACTGTGTCAGTCTCCTGCCCCACAGGTGGAAGGTCCCAGGAGTCTCTCCCTCAGCAAGACTCTCCCTGGAATGAGCCTGGGGAGGCTGGGAAAGCTTGAAGTCCTCATCCTGGCCGCTGGACTTTATGGCCTGTGAAATGTCCCACAGCATTGCCACAGATAGGCCACGGGCACATTGACCCAAAGTGGGCAGGAGTCACAGGAGGTGTCTGCCCACCTACCCTTCGGTTGCCTGAACCATCCTCTTGGGGTCAACTGCTATATACTGTTGTGGGTCAGCCTCTTAATTACAGATTCACTTTATTTTAAAAACCTTCCAAAAATAAAGTGAAACTTGATAAAATGAAACTTTCTAGCACATCTGGTGAGAGATGTGTTCTGTGGTAGATATAAGTCACTAAAAGGCAGTTTGCCCCCACAGAGCTCAGACTCGGGAGGAGGGCCGGCCGTGCCTCAGGGTGAATGTCCGAAGGCTGGGGTCTTTGGGGGGCCGGTGGGATGCCCGCAGGCGGGCCTGTACCTGAATCCTATATTGGCATATCTTTGTTCTGTGTCTTTGGTAAAATACGAGCTTAATGACAGCTACTGTTGGCGTTGCCCAGAGGTTTAAAATGAACTAATGGTGCATTTAGAAGCATCTGGAATGAGGTGGTACTGTGAGTGTTCTCACTCTTTTCCTTGTCACTGTCTACTCAGCACAAGAGGAGAGTGTTGTTGAGCCCAAGTCTAGGCAGAGAGGGGAGGAAGTTCAGGGAGTGAAAGCAGGAATCTTTTTGGTAGACAGCTGCCCAGCAGATGGACAGACAGACGTGCTCCCTGTAGTGGGGAGAGGAAGCTGGAGGGAGAAGAGCTCTAGCTCAGAGACTCCTTGACCCACTGCGGCCAGGGATCAGGTCTTGCACAGTAGCTAGCACTTTCCGGTTAAACTGGGGTTCCGTGTTTGGAAGGGATCAGCTTTCCAAGTGAAGGCTTGGCCTAGATTTCTGCTTTATCCCTGCAGCCAATGGGCCCAGCTGCCCAGAGGCAGGTACAACTCACTGAAGTGCAGAATTCCAGTCTTACTGTTGTTGTTTAGTTTTGAGAGAGAGGGAGAGAGGGAGAGAGAGACACACACAGAATCTGAAGCAGGCTCCAGGCTCCGCGTGGTCAGCACAGAGCCCCACGTGGGGCTCCAACTCACAAACCACAAGATCATGACCTGAGTGAAGTCGAACACTTAACCGACTGAGCCACCCAGGCGCCCCTCTAGTTTTATTGTTTTAAAAAAAAAATCACATCATCCACTGAGCAGTGAGCTTACACTTTGAGATATTTGTTGGCTGATAATTAAAGGGCTCTTCGTGGGTAAGGGCTTTTTATTAAATGGACGTTAATAACTTCTGGGAGCTGGCTCCTGTAATCATCTCGCTTAACAGTTTATAGTTTGCTTTTCACAGATTTCATCTCATTCTTTCCTTATGACACATTCATGTGACAGCACAGTGCCCCATTTACAGAAGGGGAAACAGAGGCCGAGGCTGAGGGACCAGGTAGACTGTGAGGGGGTGGCTGGAGCAGACCTGGGGCATCTCAGGACATGCTCATCTTGGTCATGGCTTCCCACGGCACCCGCATCCCCGGTCAGTTGACCTCTGTCTTTGGCCATGGTTCTGGGATACATCTGCTGGCAATTGAGAAGCTCCCTTTTCAAGAGAGAAGCTTAGTTTGTATCTCAGCTTTAGGCAGGTGATTTAAAACACCACCTAGTTATGTCTGGGGTGTGGACATGGGGAGAAGGCTGATCGAATGCAGATCCTGCTTGGCCACTCACGTGCTCCCAGACCCTGGACGTTTCACTCGTGGTTTCAGTCTTTCCCCTTATCACTGGCTCTTCTTCTGTTAACTAAACAAGGACTGGATAGGCCCAGCCCTTTCTTCTCCTGGGGAGGCTAAAGAACACAGAGAATGGTGAGGAGAACAGCCGCCGGGAGGAAGGAGAGGCAGAGAGTGGGGCCAGCTCATTCGACAAGGCGCCCTGGGAAATGTGAAGGTTGTGTGTTCCTTGCTGAGTCAGAGCATTAGCTAGCCTCCTCTGTTTTTGCAGATTCCCTGGAGTTTGGTTGCAAAGGGCCCGGCACCTTCCTGTGGCTTTTGAAATCTGGAATGTGGGGGCAGCATTCAACAGAGACTGAGGTCCACAGCTGGGGGAGCCCCCACGGTCCTTCCAGGCCTGGCAGCTGCAACCTTTCATTTGAGGACTATTGTGGTATTGTTGGTGTTATTCGGGGTTTTGGTTTCAATAGAATCTGTGATGATTTCTTTGTTATTTCACAGAAATTGGTACCAGTGGTTGGCATGTAATGTGGTAGCCTTGGTTCTCTGTGTTTTTGCCCAACACCTTTCCAGAAGAGCAAGACAGTGGGAAGGGAACGCGGTCAGTTTGCTGATCTGCCAACATTGACCGTGGGTGCCTCATACTCTTGCTCAAGAATTTGCCCAGGCTTGGTGTATGTGTAAATTTGCAAAAATAATTTAGTTGCCCTTTATCATTTGCCCCCTAAATATGAAGAAGCTTCATGTTTTTGTTTTTGTTTTTTCCTAGTGAGGAAGGAAGCATTTTGGTTCCCTAGAGTCTGGCCAGACCTTACAGGGGTGACATGTTTCAGTACTTACATTGCTGTGTTCCTTCCCTCTGACTGTTACAGACTTGTCTTATACAGATGCTCATGGCATGTACTCCGTGGGATTCTTCACATTGTCTCCTGGTGAATTTCTAAAGATCATGCTGGCCTTTCTCTCGTGGTCCAGGAGCTCACAGGGTTGATCCTTGAAGCCAGGGTTCCTCTCTGGGCACCTGGAACACCCTTCTTCGATCTTGCCTGTTCTCCAGTTGGTCCTGCATGGGTAATCACCTTGGACACCACCCTCCTTGGTGGAGACCCCTCTTTTGTGGGGTGACAGAATGCATCATCTCTGGGGTGGAACGCTTCATGTCTGCTTTTCCTGGGACGTTTGGTGGCCAGGCTGTGGACCCCATTCTCACTTTCTGAAGGTGTGTCACTGTCCTGACACAGACCACGCTGTTTTAAAAGGGACAGGATGCCAAGGATCCCTCCCAGCCTCTTTTTTTTACTGTAACCACAGCTTTTCTTTCTGTAGGAACAGAGGCAGAGACAACAAGTAAGGTAAAGAAGGACAGCAACAGAACCTGTAGACTGACTTTTTTTTTTTTTTTTTTTTGGAGTCAATAGGTGGGATCTTTTAAAAATATTGAGATATGGGGCACCTGGGTGGCTCAGTTGGTTAATCATCCAACTCTTGCTTTCGGCTCAGGTCATGATCTTACGGTTTTGTGAGATCAAGCCCCACATTAGGCTCTGTGTTGGCGGTACGGAGCCTGCTTGGGATTCTCTCTGCCCCTCTCCCACTCACGCTCTCTCAAAATAAATAAATAAACTTAAAAAATTGAGATATAATTTACATTATAAAATTAGTCTATTTTGATTAATCTGTTGCACCTTTAATGAATTTTGATAATTATATATAGTCATGTAACCACCACCACAAGTGATATATAGAACATTCTAGCACCCTAAGAAGTTCCCTTTAACTTCTTTGGAATAACCCCCTCCCTTTGGCCCCAGCAACGGGTGACCTGTTTTCTATCACAATAATTTTGCCTTTCCTAGAATTTCATGTAAACGTAACCAAACAGCATTTGGTATTTGTATCTGGCTTCTTTCACTCAGCGTAATCGATTTGAGACCTGTCCATGCCCTTGTATGTGTCCATGGTTGGTTCCTTTTTATTGCTGAGTGGTTTTGCACTGCATGGATGCACCATATTGGACTTCACCAGCTGATGGGCATTTGAGCTGTTTCTAGCTTTTGGTGATTATGAAGAAAGCTGCTTTGTGCAGGTCTTTGTGTGGATGTCTGTTTTCATTTCTCTTGGGTAAATACCCAGGAGCTGGTTTGCTGGATCGTGGGATGGATGGACGCTTTGTAAGATACTGCCTGTTTTCCAAGGTGACCACACCAGTTTGTTTCCAAAAGGGGCACTTTTAGTCCAGGACATATAACTGGCCTTCCTGACATCCGTATGGTATCTATCTGTGCAACGATTTTCAAGAAGTTTGTTGGACATGTAATTAAGGTACGTAGCTTTTAGGCAAAAGATGATTCCATATCTATGGATGAGATGACCCCAGTTATGAACTGGTGCCGTAGAAAGCCTTGCATTGTTCTCCTGACGAAACTAGGTATACCCCGACCCCATACAGGTGTGAGTCGCATTTCCTGAGTGTCCTTTGAGCCTCATGTGTCCATTTTGCGTGCGTACCTCAAGTGGCAGTTCCAAATTCATCCTGAGTTGGGAGAGTGCCTGAAAGCGAGAGGAAAAAATATCTGCGGCTGTCAAATCTGGTGGGAAGTGATTAATCATGGAGACTTTTATGGCACGCTGGATTGACCTTTATCCCACGTGCAACAGGGGCAGGCAGGGTCAAGTTTAAATCCAAGATGACAAGTGTCTGGATTAAGGAAGGTTGCTGCTGCATGCTTGGCTTGGGGTCAGTGGTGCTGTGTCTCACACCTGGTGAAAACTGACTCCCAATTGAAAAAAGAGTTATGGGGGCTGAAGCACATGTCGATTCAGCTTTGGGCTGGAACTTTCTGCACGGTTTTCACGACCAACGTGTCCTTTGCATCTGTTGGGGGCATCCTGGTTTCTGGCAGCACCTGAGTGACAGTGTTTTCCTTTAGAAGGTTCCTTGCTCACGGTGCCTCTGAACCTTCTGAGTGCAAAACGGCTGCTTCACTCAGAGTCCTTTGACCCTCTCCCAGGGAGTGGGTTTTGTCAGTGTGAGCCTGCATATTTCACGGCAGACACCTGCCGCTGTCTGTGGGCCCCGTTGTAGCTCCAGATCATGTGATCTGTGGCATTTAGACAGGGTCATTTATTTATTACAAAGTAAAATTTGGCTTCTGGAAAAGAAGACTCTCTCTCTCTCTCTCTCATTTATGTATGTATGTATGTATGTATGTATGCATTGATTGGTTGATTAATTACCAGTTTCTGAGGCTGTGGTTACTGCAGAACCCCTGGTTTATTTATGGTTCAGTGGTGGGAGTCCAGGCATCAGTTGATGACACACATGGAGGTTAAGGCCCAGGGTCAAACCTGGCTGAAGTTCACTCCATCTAAAGCCTTGGTTAAGGAGGGCGTGTGTCTTGATCTTTTCACTGAGAGCAGTGACTGCACACTAGAAAATGTCACGCCATGAACTTCTGGACTGTAGCTTGTTTTTTTCAACAGGTATAGGGGTCCTGTTTCAGTGTTGGGAGACTCTGTGAGGTCCACCCTGCCAGCCCGGTGGGCAGTGGGAGGCCGTCTCTGGCCCACAGCCCTCTGACGTCCAGACACCGTGTCTTCCCTGGGGGTCCGCTTCTCCTTGTGGCTGGTCTCGGTGACAGGGACCCGCCTGCCTCCCCTCGGTGTGTGCTCTGGTGTTCCCTCACCTCCCTTAAAACCAGGCTTTCAAAATCTCTCTGGAAGAGAGCAGCATGCACTGTTACCTAATTTGTCTTTAATCTGATAGTCCTAGGAGGATCCTGGAGGGGAAAGTGCTCTGCTGAGCACACCCTGGCTTACTCAATAAAGAACACGTTGGGAAACAGCAGCATTTTTCTGTTTTAAAATAGGTAGGTTTGGAAGGAGCTGGGAAACTGTGGGGTTTAGTTACAAAACGGCTATAATTTTGGGAGAAGTATTTTCTTTCAGTTTTGAAACACATTAAACAGTATATTCAATTTAGAAATAATTTACAGATGGAGGAGGGCTCTTTCATCTGAGGGGGGGCACTTGGTTGGAGAGGGTGGTCACGGGGGCTGTGGCAAGGGGTCCCAGGGGACCCCCGTCCTCTTCTCTTCCAGCTTCAGTGCGGCCAGAGTGGAAAGTCATAGTGTGGGAGGAAAAAGCCCTGTGTTTTTTCTCTCATAAGAAGCAGGAGGGTGCTGGGCTGAGCACGGATGATCAGAAGGACAAAGCTCACCCTGCTGGCACAGGTGAAAGCCTGCCCGTGGGCCTGGCTGGGGGCCATGCAGGGGCACCGGTCACATAGGGTGCCAGGATAGTTGTGCTTCTCTGCCCACACATTTGCATCAGCGTTATGAACGGACGTCTGCCAAATGCCTCTCTGTGATGGGTACAATGCCAAGCACTCGGGAAGTTAGGACACTAGATATGGAGGTGTCTCCCTCGCCAGGAGAGAGAAAGCACCCTGGTACAGGACAACAATGATTGGTGCCAGGTTAATGGTAAAGATCAGGAGCCTAGGCCTGGCCAGGGAGGGGATTTCATGGGGAGCTCCCTCCATGGGGCACGGAGCAGGGCTTGTGGGAAAGACGGGGGTCGAATGGTCTTGGATGGCATAGTAGGAACGAATCAGAGAAGGGAGCGGCTGGGGAGACTGTCCTACAAAGGCCAGTAGTGTGAACTTGGGTTTCCAGGGAGTGGGTGTGGTGTGTGCTTGGCCAGTGAGGCGGGAGGCCGTAGGGAAGGCTCAGGTGGAGGAGGAACGGAAGTGGGTTTGGGATGCAGGACCAGACCCTGTCCCGGAGGAGATCAGCCCAAAGTGTTTGGACGGTGGGTGTCTTGGATGCTTCTGGAGGGTGACCACATGAAGCCTGTTTCAGACAAACATGCTAGAGGGCCCCAAGCTCATTTGCAGGGTTTTCTCGCCTTCTCTCCACACTCTCCAAGTGAGTAGCTGTGTCTGGCTTTGGATTTTTGTGTATCTGCCACCAAACATCTGTGACCAAACTGATGTCAGCCACACGCACTACTACCTGCAGTGGGTGCATGTGCGCATACAAACATGTCACATACCAACCACACGGTCCCTGCCGTTCAGTGTAAGTCTCGGGTCTCAACTTTCCTTGAACTCCAGATGTGTACAGCCAACCGCCCACTTCATGTCTCCACCTGGATGTCTCGTAGGGGTCTTGAACTTGTCACATCCTGAACTGAACCCCTTATCTGCGCTCCCTTTCTAGCCTGTCCTTTCTCCAGGTCCCCACCCTCCCAGTCTCTGCAAAGGTCCACTCCTTTCTCCCAGCTACACAGGGCAAAAACCCTGGAGTCGTCTTTGACTTCTTTTTTTTTCTCTCACACCTGATGCCTGAGCCATCAGGGATCCTGTCCGTTCTTTCTTGGAAATATGTCCAGAATCCATTGACTTCTCCCGACACCGGCACTCACAGCTGCCATCATGCCCCATCTGACACTGATGGTGCTGCCCGGCTAGACTCCTTTCTCCCCTTGCCTCACTGCAGGCTATTCTCTGCAGCCTGTGAAAACAAGTCATATCATTCCACTCTCTGGCTCAGTTCCATTTCCCTCAGAAAAACATTCTAAGGCCTTTTCTCGGCCCACAAAGCTCTCCATGGTTTGAGGTGTGATACCTCTGGATCTTTACCTCTGACTCAGTTCCCTTCACTTCAAATTCTCTTTACCAGACTCCTTGAAGTCCCTTAATATGCAAGTGTGCACCTGCCCCAGGACATTGGCGCTAGCTGTTTTCTCTGCCTGGAATAGTTTCCTTCTGATATGCACATGGCCAGCTCTTATTCCCTTCAGGTCCCCTATCTTAGAGGCTTCTCCTCATCATCATTCTTTTTCTTCTTCTTCTTCTTTTTTTTTAATAACCAGGAAATAAACCTCATATCATGTGGTCTTTATTAAAATACCAAAACATCGGAAAACTTTTAACAAAACGTTTCTATTCCAGGGACTTGCCCAAGCATTAAAAATAGTTTTTCTAGTTCACTTGAGTTTACAGAAGGATTTCATCTGCTTTTGTGGATACACTGGCTGTGGTGAGGATGTTAAGAGGCCAGGTGTGACCCAAGAAATTTCACGAGCACCTGCAATAAAATAACCCTCCTTCATTCTTTTTATCCTTTAACTAACCCTGCTTGTTTCTGTGTTGCTTATCGCCACTTGGTATTAATTTACTTAAAAAAATTTTTTTAAATGTTTATTTATTTTTGAGAGAGCGTGCGCGAGAGAGACAGAGTGCTAACAAGGGAGGGGCAGAGAGAGAGGGAGACAGAATCTGAAGCAGGCTTCAGGCCCGGAGCTGTCAGCACAGAGCCTGATGTGAGTCTCGAACTCATGAACTGTGAGATCATGACCTGAGCTCAAGTCAGATTCTCAACTGACTGAATCACCCGGATGACTATAAGGGCTGTGTATCTGACTCAAGATAGGAGTTAACTGTTGGTTTTTAGATGCTCCCTGGTGTCTGGTCTACCCACCTGCCAGCCCCTTGTTCTGTGATCCTGGGCCCTGCCCCTCCCCAATCCCTCAGCTCTTACTCCATAACCGTAACCCAAGTGGCTAAGCCTGAGGTTGCAGACTGACATTTAGAGGACAAGTTCAAGTGTCTCTTCCAAGCTAAGTGGGAAAGGTTAAAATAAGTTGATCTGTGATGAGAAAATGGAAAGATGTGTAAAGGTACCAGGTTATCCCTGTGTGCTTGAATTTCCCTGAATTTTGTATATGGCCATTTGGGGCGCCCGGCTCTTGATCTTGGGGTTCTGAGTTCCAGCTCCATATTGGGTGTAGAGATTACTTAAAAATAAAACCTTTAAAAAAATTTTGTATATGGCCATTTGAAATTTGTTATTTAATATTATGCTTCATTTTTAGCATGCAGTTCATTTTCAGAGAGGAGTGGAGTTGCCTAAGGCTCTGCTTTGGTCGTGAGGCTTGTCACTCAGCCGTCATCACTGACTTGCTGGAAGCTGCCCAGATGGCTGGCAAGGGGCCTAGGAGGTGTTAAGAAAAATTACCCCAAACTTGGAGATGAGGAAAAAGGATCCCTTCGTCGTGTGTTTTCGGTGTTGTACCTGAGCATGTCTAATAGGTCCGCTGAAGGGTTATTCCATCTCTAGGGGGATGTATCTTTGTTTCATGTACTATTTACTAATAACACTTTTCTTTAATTTTAATTAATTAATTAATTAATTTACATTCAAGTTAGCACCTAGTGCAATAATGATTTCAGGAGTAGATTCCAGTGCTTCATCCCCTATGTGTAACACCCAGTGTTCATCCCAACAAGTAAGTGTCTTCCTTAATGCCCTTTGCACATTTAGCCCATCCCCCCACCCATAACACTATTAAAAAAACATTTATGTATTTATTTTCTAATTTTTTTTAATGTTTATTTTTGAGAGAGAGAGAGAGAGACAGCGTGTGAGTGGGGGAGGGGCAGAGAGAGAGAGAGAGGGAGACACAGAATCCGAAGCAGGCTCCAGGCTCTGAGCTGCAGCACAGAGCCCAACGCAGGGCTCAAACTCATGAACCTGAGCCAAAGTTAGACGCCCAAGCGACTGAGCCACCCAGGAGCCCCAAAATGTTTATTTATTTTTGAGAGAGAGAGACAGAGCTGGAGCTGGGGATGGGCAGAGAGAGAAGGAGACACAGAATTATGTACTATTTACTAGTTATTAGGACTCAGACTCTGTGAAGTTACACATCAACTTACAGAGGGTAAGTCACATATAGTTTTCAACCTGGTAAAAATGCAAACGACTTCTGTCTGGTTGAAAAGATAACCACAGATGTTACAGTTTTATTGTACCATTGGATATGAACTAGTTTTATATGTAACTTAGTGCAGTGAACTGAATGTTTGTGTCCCCCTCAAATTCGTGTTGAGATCCTAGTTCCCAAAGTGATGGTTTTAGGGGGTGGGGCCCTTGGGAGATGACTAGGGGACGAATGGGACTGGTGTTTTTATGAAAGGGACCCCAGGGAGATCCCCTGTTCCCTTTTGCCACGTGAGGACACAGTGAGGAGCTGGGTAGCTAACATCTGGGAAGCGGGTCCTCACCGGGCACCTCATCTGCTGGCACCTTGATCTTGGATTTCCCAGACTCCAGAACTGTAAGAAATGAATTTTTCTTGCTTATAAGCTACTCAGTCTATGGGATTCTGTTACAGCAACGCAACTGGACAAAGACACTATTTACTGCAGTGTTATCCCCCCTGACTGCCCATGTCTTTTCTCTAATGCTGTGAACCAGCTTTACTGTCCTCTTGGCTCCCTCACTGATGAGCTACATTGATGAACAGGGGGCTACAGCATTCCAGAAATTGCTTAATATATATTTGACAGTATGAGGACACCTTTCTAATATTTTGAAAATGACGCTTTGACAGAGGAGGTAAAATGTCTCATGTGCTAGCTGTAAAAACCCAAACCTAGAAAATGATGTCAGTGTTTCAGAATACGAAGGACTTAACCTACTTTCCACGGCCCCCACCCCCTCCCATCTTATTTCTACTTCTGAGCATGAGTTTCTCACGGAGCACTGGTCAAAAGGTAGGGAGAGAATGTAACTCTGTTAGTTCAAGCTAGACCAGCCATTTTTCTCTGCTCATTCACTTCCTGTTTTCTTTTAATAAATTGTCTTTAAAAACATAAAGAGGGGCACCCGGGTGGCTCAGTTGGTTGAGTGTCCAACTCTTGGTTTTGGCTCAGGTCATGATCCCAGGATCATGGGATCGAGCCCTGTGTGGGCTTAAGATTTTTTTTTTTTTTTCTCTCTCTCTCTCTCTGCCCCTCCCCTGCCTCAAAAAACCGCAAAACCCAAAAACTAAAAAAATCCTCGTAAAGAACATGATCCAGCAACAAGTCCTGGCCTGTTACTGCCAAGTCTATAATTAAGATCAAGGGGTATGCTCTGCAAAGCACCTTCTCCACCATCATCTGAGGGGCTCTTGCAGTTTGCTTGTGGGGCAGGGGGTTGGACTGGGGGCTAGACGTATGGTCTTGCATCTTCTATGCATTAGGAGATGGAAGGCCTCAGCAGAGCTGCTGCGCCAGGCGGTGCAGAGGCTGGGTTGACCCTAGATTCCCCACGGCCTTGCCTCTTCTGGCATGGGCACCCCTGGAGGCGTCCCAGTTCTGCCCCAGCTCTAGCTGTGTGTATAATTCACACTGAGGTTGCCCTCTGGGGCTTGGGGGCCTGTATGGGAAGCTCACCTCCCAATCCACCTCCTGGAGGTGTGGAGACAAATGAGAGCAAGAAAACCTGTGTGGAAAAAAATGGAAAAGCGTTACCCCAAAGTTGGGAATGTGGGTAAAAGATGACTCCCTGGCCTTTCAATGTCACCCCAGAAAACACTGCTTTGTGCACTATCATTTTTCTGGACAGCAGAAATTGCGAGTGCTTTGGGCGTGGGGTCCACATCACTTGATGTCATCCTTTTATCTTTGATGTGGGTGGGAGTGGGGAGGACAGGGGGTTACAGCATTCCAGAAATTGCCTCATTTTGCATTTCCTCAGGTCCAAAGTTGAAACAGCTTTCTGCTCTAAGAATCTTTGAAAGTGGTTCTTATTTTTCTTTAAAATTAAAAAAAAAATGCTTATTTATTTTTGAGAGGGAGACAGAGTAGGAGTGGGGGAGGAGCAGAGAGAGAGGGAGACACAGATTCAGAAGCTGGTTCCAGGCTCCAAGCTGTCAGCACAGAGCCTGATGTGGGGCTTGAACCCACAAACCACGAGGTTATGACCTGAGCTGAAAGTCTGACGCTCAACCGACTGAGCCACCCATGCACCCCAGAAAGTGGCTCTTATTTTTCTAAAAACAATAACCACAAATTAAAAAAAAAAATCACTGGTAAGAAAAACTAAACTGAGGGTATCGGGCTATATTCCAGGTCAGTGAGCCTGTTTCAATGGCTCCAGAGTGAGCCGCTATGCCCGAAAGTCGTTCGGGGTGGGTGGGGTTGGTGTTCCACGTGTAGCCAGAGGTCGATTTTCCTGGTGGGGAAGGCCTGCCACTGAGTGCTGACAGAGCTGGACCAGGGGGTGGGTTCAAGTTACTCTGTGAGTTCACAGACAGGTTCTGATCTGAGAGCTGGTCTGTCCTGAAACTAGGGAGAATTGGGGAACATGCTATGTGTTAGATGCCTTCTTTTTCTCAGTATTGTGATACTTAAAGGTACTTGCCTCCCGGGTCTCATTTAAAATGCTTCTTTTTGGGGCGCCTGGGTGGCTCAGTCGGTTAAGTGGCCAACTTCGGCTCAGGTCATGATCCCACGGTCCGTGAGTTCAAGCCCCGCGTCGGGCTCTGTGCTGACAGCCCAGAGCCTGGAGCCTGTTTCGGATTCTGTGTCTCCCTCTCTCTGCCCCTCCCCTGTTCATGCTCTGTCTCTCTCTGTCTCAAAAATAAATAAAGGTTAAAAAAAAAAAAATAAAATGCTTCTTTTTGCAAGATGGCTTTACTAGGAGTGATGTCCATGGATGTTGTATTTCTAATCCGATGTGTTGTTGTTTACCTCAAGGGAAAATGGCTGCTTTACATTACCGACTCAGCTGGGTGGAAAGTATCACCCTGGTGGGGATGGAGGCTGAGGCTGCCATTTTGAAATACCCGCATAGGTTCACCTATTCAGGTAGGAGGCAGCTTCTCATATTAAGCACAAATTGATCTTGAAATTTTACACATAGTGTGATATATACAGTGGGGCTGATTTCTCTCGCGTTCTCCACTCTTTCCTCAGGCTTGTATGTATGTATCCGTAACACACGTCCACACACACGTGCACGCACACTGAGGATTGTTTGAAATACGACTCAACACTACAAAGAGGACCTTTTAGCATAAGAGCACACAGGAACTCTGCTATGGTGAGTTCAATTTGGCAGTCTGATTGTCTTGTGGTTACTCTACCCTGAGGCCAGACCACAGTGAGGGCCTCCCCTGTCCCCACCCAACCACACCAGAGTGGGGGAAGGGGCCATGGGGAACACAAGAACTTTTCCCCATCCCCCATGAGACGGTGACCACGGGAGCCTCGCTTGAAAGTCTTAGGATGGGGGTGACTGTTCCCAGCCCCTGTCCCTGTGGATTCTGTGGGGGAAGTAGAGGACGGTTCTGCTCATCCATCTGGACTCCAAGTATGTCTGGCCAGCTATCAGCAAACCATTTGGAAATGGACTGTTACCCACCCGCACCTACTGTTGAAGGCAGATGCTTGGTGACATTGCTTGCCAGCTGGATACATTTCTACCAAATAGCATCGTGGACAGGGAGCATTTCTCTGACCTTACTCTAGCACATTTCTCCTCCCCTACCTAGTTTCCTGTCTGCTACCACCTACTCTCCATCTAGCAATTGATTAAATTAGACATTTGATACGCGAGTCCCATGAGGCTCTGTTTTGGAAACTGTGGATTCAGTGAATAAGGCAGAGGCCTGTGTTTTGGTGATCTTTCTCACTTTTTAGAAGGGATGAAATAATCGTCCGGTGGGAGCTAGTGGGACTTGTAACTTCTGTGGTCAAAGCCGTAGATTTTAGGGAGGCCTTCACAGCCACATGGCTGAGCGCCAGGCATGGACATTGGACAGGCACGGGCTGGGACGGTGGCTGTGCCTGTGGCCCTCAGTCGCCTCCTATGGAAATTGGAAATGATTGTGTCTGCTCCACAAGGCTGTCGTAGGGATTATGTGGAAAGCACTGAGCCTGCGTCTGGCTGCTGGGAAGGGAGTCCTAGTAACTGAGGGTCATTAGTATCACTGCTGTTGGGGAATGTACTGTCATAGGCGGGCTGAGATGGAACAGCGCACCATTGGAGGAGGACCTGGATGGAGCCTTAATGGAGAAAAGAATGTCCCCAGTCTCAGCCTCTACGTGAGAGCAGGAGTGAGCCCCCCACTGGCTAAACCAGGAAGGTTGTGGGACTGGGGCATCCTGGGAGCTCTGCCTCCTTATTACGGATTGGTTATCTACCCCCGATTGAGCGAGGACTCAGCGGCAGATGAGGACTCGGGGAGTGGCCCCAGGCAGACACAATGGGCCCCCATTGCCAGGAATGACAAAAGGAGCAAGAGGCAAACACAGATCCTCATGTGAAGGAGTGGGTTTTGAAATCGGTGGGTGAACTACTTATTTTGAGATGTGTCATTTGACTCTATAGGCCTACATGGTGGTCTTAGAAAGCCAGCCCTGCCTCTCTCGCCTCAACCGACTCTTAGATTTTGTGAGTGTCACAGTCTTCTAACAAAACACATCTGAAGTCTACCTCAGACTCATTACAAAGCCTCATTTCCGTATTCGGAGCAGGGCAAGAGGTAAGGGGTGAGGGATTTTAGTTCTGGATGGGCTCTGGCCCATAGCCACGCTCTCAGACTCGCCCACTCTGGTGGTGGTGGATACGCAAAGCTGAGATGCCTGCATTCTTACTGGAAACCTCTGCCTGTAACTCAGCCCTGAAGGGAGTTACAGAGAATCTGGCAAGAAAAGGGGTGGCTGGGTGATCTGGCTTCCTCTCATCTTCCTCTGGTCATTTCTGAACTAAAACCTGGCCCCAGCCCTCAGGTGTGACCCCCCCCACCCCCCAGTCCCATACACCTGCAAATGGTGATTTCCTCCTAGGGTTCTGGGTAAGCAGTACCGTGGAGGTGGCTGGCAGTTAAATGAAGCCACTGACATGGCTTAATTTGTGATACACTATTAAAAAAGCAGATGCAAAGACCTTTATGACAAATTGTTAAATAAAGAATGCAAGTGGTCGAAGGATACATGTAGCAAGTTTTTATTACAAATGTATGTGACTATATAAAGTTCTAGGAGGCTGTGCCCTAAACCACTGGCTAAGATTGAGAGAAAAGAACTTTAGGCTTTTTACATTAGAGGCCTTTTTTTTTTTCCTCCAGAAATTTCAGATATTCTTGAAAGCATGACTTATCATATGATACATACACTGTATACCTTCCTTGACACCTGAAATACCGCAGGAAACAGAAAACCAGTTCTACCTTAAAAACTTCCGTGGAAAAACTTCCATCTACTCTGCACACATTCTGCAACTTCTAGTTCTTTCCGAGCGCTTCCAGTCCTAGTGACCCAGGTTCCAATAACTCAGCTTTGAGTCCTTGTTGCTACCGTCATCTGCTGATTTCCTTGGTAATCATGGGCTTTTATCATTGGCAGTTTTTCTTCATCAAGATTCAAGTTCACAAAACCATCCTTTACATGTTAGGGAAGCAATTTTTGGGAAACATTTTCCACCGCTCAGGGAAAAGAATCTGGATCAATACATACTTAGTTACTGTTAGAAGAGTCTCGCAATGCTTTCGATTTTTTCTTCCATTGATGCTTTCTCTGATGCTTTTTCATGATAAGCCTCCTTTGTTTTCAACTGTGCTTTGCCTTATTCTCCTACCCTTTGATTTCTTTAAGAAATCAAGACACCAGGCTGACGGAAGGGTGTCCCGAGTGCTCTCTTGACATCTCTTCACTATGCTCTGTTGATAAACTTATCACAACCAAGTTTGCTTCTATCAGAGGGTTGGTGAGTTCAGATGCAGTCAGAGCTGTAGGAAATGTTACAATATCACAATCCGTCTTCTGAGGATTCTGCTGATATTTGGCATCAGACGCTGCTTCCCCGGCTCTCCAGGCCTCTGCAGATCGCCTGCGGCCTCCTTCCAGCTTCTGGCTTCTGCCCGGAGCAATCAGGTAATTAATTCCTAAGATGCTAAGTGGGTGATGGAGGCTAAGATCCAGCATGCAGCCAGGTCTGGGCAGTTCAGGGGCCCGGGCCTGGGTGTGTTCTCGGTACCCTCTTCCTCTGGCCATCAGGCCTTCCCTGCCTCTGCCATCGGCCCCCCTCAGGCTGCTTTGTGCAGACTCCCACCTCCCTCTGCCTCCTTGTGCCTGCTGGACATTGCAGTCTGCAGGCAGTTTGGACCTCAGGGTGCGCCTGGCCTCTCCCAGAATAACTGGAATAAGAGGGCGGTGTGAATTGTGGGTGTGCATGTATGTGCCATAGCACAAACTTGGTAGGGTTTGCCCAAGTAAGGACTTGGGTATTATTTGAATATTTATCAACTACATAGGACGAAAACAATAGCACAAGAATGAAGAGAGAGAGAGAGAACATGTGGCAGGGCCATCAGAAGGTTGTGTTCCCCCGGGGCGAGTCCCCTTCCAGAGCCTGGCCTTCTCCCATCTGGGGAGGCCGCTCTACCTCAGCTCACTGCTGGAGACACGGGGCCCGCAGCTGCTGAGAATCTGGTGCTCACTGTCTGCTGTGCCAGCTGCTGTCCAGGGTCCCCCGGAGCCTGGCTGAGGAGCAGAGAGGGGCTGCTCCCGAAGGCATTCTTCCTCACCTCTCAGACTCATCCACCCAACCAGGGTGGCCCCTCTGAGGACCCAAGGGAAGGCTGGGCCTGCCGTCCATGAAAATGCACTGGTACATGGGGCGCCTGGGTGGCTCAGTCAGTTGGGCATCCAAACCTTGATTTCAGCTCAATCTCACGGTTGGTGGGATTGAGACCTGCGTGGGGCTCTGCACGGACAGCACGGAGCCTGCTTGAAATTCTCTCTCTCTCTCAATCTGTCCCTCTTTCTCTCTCTCTCTCTCAAAGTAAATAAGTAAACTTAAGGGAAAAATAAGTGAGCTTCAATGCGCTGGTACAACACAGCTTGCGTGACATCTTAGGGCCTGCGGCCTGGCTTAAGAGCTTGTGTCATAGTGAAGTGTCTGCCCCTTGAGCCATGAGGTCTGCCCTCTGCCCTCCTTCACCCAGGGACTGGAGCTGCGAGCCAGCCAGAGAAAGGGGGCGGGTGGTGGTGATGCTCAGGGTGGAGGTGGGGACGGTCTTGGGCCCCAAAAGTGGCTTGGGCTGCAGTGGGGTTGCTCCAGGAGACTGCAGAGTCCCAGCCAAGACTGCTGAAGGACCCAAGGCCCTTCCTACCATACACTAGACAAAGCCTGCCGATGGCAACTAGCGAGCTTGTGGAGGACACTTTACAGGTGGGACCGGACTCCGGGAGACTGTCTGCCCCAGCATGGCCACCCTGCCTCTTCTCCTCCTCTCTCTCCCTCCCCTCTAGGTTGCTTTTGCCTTACAGGAGTTGTAGGAACCACTGGACTTGCACTTAACAAAGTCTGCAAGGGTTTTGGCGAAAAGGGCCTGGAATACACCTTGCACGGTCAGGTGGACCTCCATTCCTGGCCCCGCTCCCAGCATTTTGGAGTGACAAAACCCTTCGGTGAGCTGCCACTCGGCTTGGCTTCACTCTGTGCTGAGCCTGTGCGTCTGGCCCATTCCCGTATTCACTCCACCGAGGGTGAGGCCGTCGCCACGATATCTCAGGGCAGTGGGGCCGCCAAGAGCCTGCTTTTGGAGTCAGCCTGGCCTGCGCTCAAGTTCCAGTCCTACCTGCAGGACGACCGCGGGCGATTTCCCATCCTCCCTGGCACTCGGGTTCCTTGTTGGTTAAGTGGGGGTAATGACATAATACATTAGGGGTAATAATTATGTAATTACCTTGTGGAGTCGCAGCATGAAATGAGATCATGTTTATAGAGTCGAGCTCAGCACTGGGCACACGGAAGGACTAGGCGTCACCAGCTGTGGTGCAGGATGGGGACGGCTGCATTTCTCACCCACATCTCTACCTCTGCTCGCTTCTCACGTGGCTCCACACATAGTTTTCCTCTAAAACTTTCAAGTCTGTTTTGTGCCGTTAGGAAATCAGTCTGATGAATCAACAATTCTTTACTAAGCAGAGCGATGACAGCGACAACGTGGTGGCTATTCGTTCATTCGCCGATCCCTTCCCCAGCAACTGCACGCTGCTGGCTGGCCCTCTGTCTCCACGCTTGGCACGTGGGGGACCAGGCCTTACGAAGAGCCCTCGGTGCAGCAGGCCTGAGGCTGTAGCTCCTTCCAGCGGGGAGGGGCGCTTGACCTCATGGGCCCTGGGCAGGGGCTGGGAGGTGGCCACCTGAGGTAGGGCGGTGTTCCGACTCGTTTAGGACTCGTGTGATCTGAGCCGTCACCCTTGCTGGGGGGTGGGGGGGTGGGGGTGGAGCTCTTCCTTTCCCTGGAAAGTTCAAGTCTTAGAAGTGGAATGAAGACTGTTTACACATTTCCCCCCTTGCTGAGTCACCTGTGGTTTTCGTTCCCAGAACTCGTTCTGCTGTGTTTCGGTTTGGGGGGAGCCGTGTGTGTGCCTTCTCCCACAGCTGAGCCGAGCCCTGCCTCACCCCTTCCCACACCACGACCTTCCAAGGAAATCTTCTGGGTGTGCGGTGAGCAGTTTTCGAGTGGCCGAGAAAAGAAATGGAGAGTGATATGCTGTTCTGCATCATTTTGAATGTTTTTAGTTCAGTAAAAACAACACGCCAAAACCAACCTTCCACTTAACTCACCTTTTAGAAATGCCTCCTGCCCTCTTGAACTCAGCGGTCACCGTCCCACTTCTGGCCTGTGCCAGCGCAAACCCTGCTCACACCCTTCTCGGACATTCTTGCCTGCTCTCTGACTCCTCCCCAGGCTGCCCTGCCACAGGGCTTTCTTTCCCATTGCTTAGCGTGGGCATTTTACCCTTTCCTCTTTATTAGTTTATAGCAGATTGCCCCAACTTGATGGTGAACCCCTGACCTTTCCAAAAAAATTCCTGGCACCTGGGTGGCTCAGTCGGTTGAGTGTCCGACTTCAGCTCAGGTCATGATCTCACGGTTTGTGAGTTTGAGCCCCACGTCGGGCTCTGTGCTGACAGCTCAGAGCCTGGAGCCTGCTTGGGATTCTGTGTATCCCCCTCTCTCTCTGCCCCTCCTCCGCTCTCTCTCTCTCTCAGATAAATAAACATTTAAAAATTTTTTAAAAATTGCTGTAAAAGCAAATTGTAGTCACTGTAAATGAAAACAATTCAAACACAGGAAAGTGCAAGGGAGAAAGTCAATTTGGGTTGAGATCCAGCTACCTAGACACAACCACTGACTGTATTTGCTGTAATGTCCTTCTGGTTAGTTCTCTCTATACCGGTTCCAGCTAGTGTTTGCATGGTGTTACACAAATGGGCTCACACTAGCCATCGCTGGTGTGGAAACCAGCCAGCACCACACTTCTTTTACCATTGCTTTCCTACTTCTTCCTCCTCCTGACCCGACACCTACTCTAATGTTTTGTAAGAAGTTGGTTTCTAAAGGGTCTTAATTGATGGCCGGGGCTGATTATTCAACACGCTTTTCATGAGAGGCAGAATGGGTGAGTGGTTAGGAACACACTCCATAGCTAAACCCCCAGGGTTTGGAGCCTGAGTATACCTGCCTGCCCCTGGACAAGTCATATAAACTCTCTGTGCCTCAGTTCCCTCATCTCTATAATGGGGATGAATAATAGTGCCTACCTCATACATTTGTGTTGGTGCTTGATTATGTTTTTTATTATTATTATTTTTAATTGAGGTATAATCGATACATGGCATTATACTAGTTTCAGATGTACAACATGATTCAATATTTGTATATACTGTGAAATGATCATCACAGTAAGTCTGGTTACCATTTTTCACTGAAGTTACACATTTTTTCCTTATTCAGGATTTTGCTCTCTTAGCAACCTTCAGATACACGTTACAATATTATTACTGTAGTCACCATGCTGTATAGCACATTCTCATGATGTGCTTCTTTTATAACTGGAAGCTTGTACCTCTTGACCCCCTTCCCATTTTGCCTACCCTGTCCCTCCCCAACCTTCACTCCCCTCTGGCAACCACCAGTCTATTCTCTGTGTCTGTTAGTTTTATTTTGTTGGTTTGTTTCTTTACATTCAAGAATAATTCACATACAGTGCGACATTAGTTTCAGGTGGGCAATACAGTGATCCGATAATTCTATACATTTCTCAGTGCTCATCAGGATAAATGTGCCCTTCACCCCTTCACCTGTTTCACCCATCCCCCACCCACCTCCCCTCTGACAACCACCAGGTTGTTCTCTGTATTTAAGGGTCTGGTTTTTTTGCTTCTCTCTTTTGTTTCTTTGTTTTGTTTCTTAAATTCTACATATGAGTGAAATCATATGATATTTGTCTTTCTCTGACTTATTTCACTTAGCATAATACTCTCAAGGTCTATTCATGCTGTCCCAAATAGCAAGACCTCATTCTTTTATTCTTTTTTATGGCTGAGTAGTGTGTGTGTGTGTGTGTGTGTGTGTGTGTGTGTGTGTGTGTGTATATATACATGTGTATATACATGTGTGTGCCATATATATACATATATATGTATATGTGTGTGTGCATATATATATATATATATATATATATATATATGGCACATCTTCTTTATCTACTTACCCATAGGGAGGTTGTTTCCACATCTTGGCTCTTGGCCAAGATAATACTGCATTATCTGCAATAACATAGGGTGCATATATCTTTATGAATTAGTGTTTATGTTTTCTTTAGATAAATACCCAGCGGTGGCATTACTGGATCATATGGTATTTCTATTTTTAATTTTTAATTTTTTCTATTTTCTATTTTTAATTTTTTTTAGAAAACTCCATACTGTTTTCCATAGTGGCTACACCAGTTTGCATTCCCACCAACAGTACACAAGGGTTTCCTTTTCTCCACATCCTCACCCACACTTGTTTCTTGTTTTGATTTTAGCCATTCTGGCAGGTGTGAGGTGATATCTCCTCATGGTTTTGATTTACGTTTCCCTGATAATGAGTCATGTTGGACATCTTTTCATGTGCTTGTTGGCCATCCGTATGTCTTCTCTGGATAAATGTTTACTCAGATCCTCTGCCCATATTTTAATCAGATTTTTTTTTTTTACTGTCGTTGTTATTGAGTTTTTTGAATCCTTTATGTATTTTGGATGTTAACCCCTTATCAGATATATGATTTACAAATATCTTCTTTCATTCAGTAGGCTGCCTTTTTGTTTTGTTGATGGTTTCTTTTGCTGTGCAGAAGCTTTTTAGTTTGATGTGATCCCACTTGTTTATTTTTGCTTTTGTCGCCTTTGCCTTTAGAATTGATCCAAAAAATCATTGCCAAGACTAATGTCAAAGAGCTGACTCCCTATGTTTTCTTCTAGGAGTTTTACTTGACTCTGTTTCATTAAGGTTTCTTTCCTGGGGTCTTATCTTGTTCTTTCATTTGGAATATATTTCTCTGCTTCCTCATGTTGCTTGGCTCTCTGTGTTTGTATCTATGTATTAGGTTAAATAACTACCTCTGCCAGTCTTAAAGGAGTGGCTTTGTGTAGGAGATGAACCTTGTTGTATAACATCGCCCTGGGGCTTGATTGTCTCTCGAACCTTTGTGGTGCTCTAAGCAGGCTGATTTATCCTTGAAAGGTACCAATGCCGAGGTCTGTGGGTGCTCCAAAGGGAGGAGTCTCAGTCTGCCCCTAGTTTCAGCCTGATTGGAAGCCCAACCTCCAGGCAGGTATGCAGACATAGTCCTGTGGGACCATGTTTGTAAACCCTGCTGGCCTCCCAACCAGGCGATCTAGACGTATCCCCCAAATTAAAGTTGCAAAAATCAGAGCTCTAGCTGAACCTATAGCTTCTTTCTAGAAGGTACCAGTGAGCTGGAGTGAGGCAAATGAGCGAACAAAGATAGCAGCCCATATTCCCAGAGAGCCTCCGTAGCCTCTCCATGTATGGTGAACCTGAAGTGTGCCCCTTAGGCTAAAGCTCCAGACAAGGAAATAGGCCTTTTTTCACAGGAAGAGTTGGGTGTGTTTCAGTCTGCGGTCTGTGCTGTGCCCTGGCAGTAATAGCTTGCCAACCTCTGTCTCTCTGATGGGCTAAGTCCTGAGGGACTCAGAAAAGCGAGTGCCCCTGGCCACCAGAGCCAGGCGATCCAGGGGTGGCCCCTCTGTGGACTCTGTACCCGCTGGCTGTCATGGAACTCTGGAAGCGCATGGGGACAGATGCACCCACCGGCTTTAGCAGGGCGTGGGAGAACATGGAGGGATGTTGTGCCTATTGGCACTGGCAAGGTAGAGGAAGGTATAAAAAATGGTGCCTGCTAATGCCTCCACCCCTGGAGAGAGTCCTAAAGGCCCCTGCTCCTCCAGTGGGCACTGAAAGATTAGCAAATGAATCTCCTTCACATGTGGTCTGGCTCTTTCCAAACTGCAGCCTTTGTGGTGGGTGAGTCTGCACATGAACCCTTTAAGAGCAGAATCTCAGTTCCCTACAGAATTGGGTCTCCTGGAAGTAAGCGCCGTTGGTTTTCAAAGCCAGCTGTTTTGGGGGCTCATCTTCCTAGTGCAGGCCCCGAGGGTTGGGGTGCCTGACGTGGTGCACCAAGATTCCTCATGAGATTCCTTCCAACTGTGAGAACAAACTGTGGGTCACAGAGCCGGTGGCAGGGCTTTGGGCGAGACCGCGTCTCTTCCTCTTCTGTCTCTATGTGGCCCTATTATCCTCTGTTGTGGGAGATCTGTTTCCCTGTTTTTCAGGTCTTTTTTTAGAGGGAATTGTTTCATCAATAGCTATAGATTTGGTGTGTCTATGGGAGGAGGCAGGTTCAAGACATTTTTATGCTGCCATCTTGAACTGCCTCCTCGACTGTGTTTTCAGCAGTGCCTGGCATGTGGCAAACACTTAATGAGAGTTATATTGACTGTGTATTAATGTGTAAGCCCTGGGAATATGGGGAATAAAGGCTCCAGCAGCTCTTACTCATGCAAACATACACAGCAGCACAGTAAAGGCTGTTGGGTAGGAGTCAGCTCAAGGTTTCTATCCATGGTGATACTGAAGAAGGGCATTTAGCCCAATATGGCAGGGGGTGGAGAGCATTCTCCTTGTAAGGCTGCACCAACCTCCATTATTCCTGGTCCATAAATAAAAGAGCATTTGTACCACGTGGGAGAGGCTATTCTTGGCTGCAGGTGACAGCTGGATGGCCTTCTCTAGGCATCCTAATCTTGCCCTTCATTGCTTTCACTGGGGTGGGTTGGGGCATGTGTGCTAGGCAAGGGGTGCTGATGGTGTATGTTGTACCTGAGCATCTTGGGTAGTGAGCTCTTCTTGGCCCTGTTCTTCCTCCTTCTCTTCCTCCTCCTCCTCCCCTTCTTCTTCTTCTTCTTCTTCTTTCTTCTTTCTTCTTTCTTCTTCTTCTTTCTTCTTTCTTCTTCTTCTTTCTTCTTGCTTCTTCTTGTCCTCCTTCCCTTCCCTTCCTCCTCCTCTTCTTCCCCTTCTTCTTCTTCTTCTTCTTTCTTCTTTCTTCTTTTTTCTTCCTTCTTCTTCTCCTTCTCCTTCTTCCCCTTCCCCTTCCCTTCCTCCTCCTCCTCCTCCTCTTTCTCCTTCTAAAGATTTTATTTAAGTAATCTCTATACCCAACATGGGGCTCAAACTCACAGTCCCAATATCAAGAGTCACCATACTCTACCACCTGAGTAAGCCTGGCGCCTCTTTCCTTATCTCTTCTTGACTTCAGTCCTGCAATCTTACAAATCCTTTCCTTTTTCCTCCTTTGTGCTCTTCATCTCAGTGGCTGGTGATTCTAACTCCGAGGGTCACCATGGAAGCAACAACAAGCTCAGAAGTTTATTTCTTCCCAATGAGAAAAGACCATGATCCTTTTGTTTTCTGGTCCTGGGGAGGGGACAGGTTACACGGTACTTTAATTATAACCAGATGAGTTTTATTTTTTATGTTATTTTATTAAAGTTTATTTATTTATTTTGAGACAGAGAGCGTGTGCACACATGGGGGGAGGTGCAGGGAGAGAGGGAGACAGAAACCCAAGCAGGTTCTGCACTGTCAGCACAGATCCTGACGCAGGGCGTTATCTCACAAAACGTGAGATCATGACCTGGGCTGAAACAAGATTCAAGTGCTTAACTGACTGAACCACCAGACGACTCCCAGACAAGTTTGGAAAAAAAGTTCACAGCAACCAGCCTTCTGTGAGGATGATAATGAAACACTTTCTTCCAGGACTCACCCTTGGTCCTGGACCACAGAGGAGGGTGTTCATCTGCTGTAACCTTACTGGGAACCATTGAAGGTGAGCGAGGCAGGGTTTCCTGAGGGGGTGATTCCACAATGGTTTTAAAAGTCTGCTGTTTTGGTTAGATTCTCTTGTTCTGTCAGTTCCTGTTGGATTGAACTACACATAAGTCAATGCTGAAGTGAGCTGCAGTGTAATTCCAAACAATATGTGATCAATATGTATATTTGGCATTGGGACACGTGGTTTAAGGTTCAATTACCTAATTTACCTTCATAGCATTGCATTTTGGGGTGACATGGAAAGAAGGTTGCACGAGGAGAACGTGGTGGAGTGTTGGGAGGTTACCTGGATGGGCAGGTGTCCCAGACCAGGTGCATATGAAGGGAGCAGACAGAAGGTCTGGAGCTGCCTCTGATTTCATGGCGAGTTGGTCATGTGATCTAGGGCAAGTCCTTCAACCTTCTACCTTCTCTTTCTTCTTGTTTAAAATGAGGCACAGTGAAATGTGTTCCGGATGCTTGTAGATGTCTCACTGGGAAGGTTCCTTGGTCCAGCGTGTCTGGAAAACATTGCCTCTCCACATTCTTTCAGTTACAAGACTCATCAGCACATGACAGGATCTGCAAATACCTACAGGAAGAAAACTGGTTAGGATGTTCAGTGAGCATTTCCCTCACCTTTTGACCACAAAACCCCCTTTTTGTGGTGATGGTGGTGGTGGGGGGTATATTTTGGGAAATATTGGTCAAGGTGTCCTTCCTGTTCACAAACCTGTGATGTGAAAATCATTGCCTGCACAGTGCATGTTGGTGTCTCAGGCCTGAGTGCGCCTCTGTTCACAGCTCAGCCCCTGTACCAGCTTCCCGGAGCGTGGAGTCCACAGAAGCCACAGTCCCGGAGCCAGCACCTGAAATTCTTATGGGCTCCTTACAGGTGGGTGTGGGGCATACAGCAAAGCATCTACAGTTGTCTCCTGTTGCTGACTTTTGCACACTGCAGTGACCGTGGGGCCCCTCCATTCCACTCCCTGCCCTACATACCCCGTGTCCTCTCTGCCAGGCTCTCCAGAGCAGGCCCTGACTCTCCTCTGCCCTCCCCCTGGACCACAGTCAGAAGCTGACACCAGCCTCTCTCCTCCCTCTGCCCTGCTCCCCTGCCCCCACAACCCTCCTTCTGCTCTTAGGAGAGGGCTCTGCCGAATTCCTGTCGTTCCTTCCTTATCATCCTGCCTTTTCAGCTTGAAGCTGAAACCATCCACCTCTTACCTGATGTCACTGATGACCATATTTGTAGCTTATTACTTTTCTGTGACTTGAAAAGTTGTTTGTTTTTTAAATAAAGATAGCTTGCATGTATTTAGATTTTTTACACTTCAAAGCCCTCATTCAGGATCTCATGGCATGGTCTCAGTTCCCCAGGTGTGGAAGGGCAATGATCACAGATGTATTGCAGACCCTGCCACCCACAGAGCCTAAGAGGCTGCTGAGGCGGCTGTCACGGTGTCTTGGCAGTGGTAGAATTCCCAAGCGGCCTTCTTTCAGGCCCCCTGTACCTCAGGGGCCTGGCCAACTCCATAGACCCAAGCATCCAGGCCAGCTGGAACGCCGCCCCTTCTCAGGGACACACTACTGTGTATTTGGGCTGACTCCCAGGCTGGCCGCACAAAGCCATGTCTTTGGCTTCCAGAGGCTCGGGAGTGCGGGGTGCAGAATGTCCTTCCCTGGGAGGCTTCGCTTCTGCATCAGGAGCGGGGCTTCCTTGTAGTGGTGTTTGTCAGGATGTTTGGGGTGTGTGGGAGTCTGAAGCCACGTTTTTGGCCTATATTGGAGAAGCACATTTTATTATATAAACATTTGAAGGGGGAGTGGAGGAAGCCAGAATAGAGAGCGCTTGGGGCATGTGAATGATGGTGCAAAGTCATTACAGTGATGTCAGGACGTCAGGGCTAGGTCTTCAGTGCTGCGTGGGCCCTACCCGGGAAAGACTCACCTGCCCCTCCTTCTGGCTGTGTCTATGGGACACGGGCTCATCTGTCCAGCCTCCTCTCTGTTGCAGCCAGTGCAGCTCCAGACCTCTCCAGTAGCACCCCTGGTGCACGTGTCCCCTGATCAGAGCTGTTCTGCGACAGGGACGCTGTGGCCATTGTCATTTTCCACACTGGGGCGAATGAGCATCTCCAGCACCTTCGTGTATCTCATGACTTATACCTGACACCTTTCTTTAAAAAAAAAAAAAAAAAAAACTCTCGACAGGCGCCTGGGTGGCTCAGTTGGTTAAGTGTCTGACTCTTGATTTCAGCTCAGGTTATAACGTCATGGTTTGTGAGAGGTTCATGAGATTGAGCCCTGCACTGGGCTCTGCACTGATAGCATGGGGCCTGCTTGGGATCCTTTCTCCCTCTCTGTCTGCCCCTCCCCTGCTTATACTCTCTGTCTGTCTCTCTCAAGATAAATAAATAAACATTAAAATAAAATTAAAAAATCTCTCAATATAAACAGAATAATTATATAACCTTGTCCTGTAACCCATTACAGCATTAAAAAAATCCTAAAAAACACAAAAAGCAAATGGATGCTGTAAATCAGCCGTTAGGAGACATTCTGTTGTGAGTTTCCAGAATTACCGTAATCCTTTGCTGCCTGGCCTGGGCCCCTGCCCTGTTTCCTCTTGGGAACAGGGATAGGAGTATGGGACTCCCTGCCCAGCTGGCTCTGCAAGGGCAAAGCCAAAGCAGGACTGTCTTTAAATGAATTTCACATACAAAATTTTCCTATGATTCCATACTTGCACTGTGAACTGTGAAAAAACTTTTTCTTGTTATTTTTGGCGGAAATTTCTTTTCAATAGCCTTTTTAAGTTATAAGGACAACAGACAGAAAATAATAAAGGGGCAGAGGAGAGAATAAAAAATGGACCATAATCTTACCTTCCAGAAATAGTAGCCACTTTTGCCATTTTGTAATTTTCTTTCTGGTTGTGTGTATACACACATACGTGCAATTTTATTGAAGCCTTGGAATTTGTTGTGTGTGTGATTCTGTATAGCTATAGCTTTCCACTTAACTTTGTAGCATAACTGTGGTTCTGCCTCATTAAACAGTCTTGAAGTCGCCCTTGTGAAATCACTGCGGTTTCTTCCATCGTATGGATGTACCATAATTTATTTAACCATTCTTACATTGTAAGACAAATCTACTGGTGCCGACTTTTTACAATTATATATGATGCTTCAGTGAACATCTTTGCAAATACATCCAAGTTTCTGACTTGTTCCTACTAATGGATTGCCAGAAGGTCGGTGAGGGGCAGAAGGGTGGAAACTCCTTTTTTAAGGCTCTTAGCTCAGATCGCCGAATTGCTTTCCAGAACGATAATTCTAAACATGGATGGGTGAGGCTTGCGGCACATGTCAGCGTGAACCTCAGCTGGGGACTGTGGAGGAGTCAGGATTGCCCACTTTGATTTTTGCTTTTTTCCTGTCATTCCTGAGGTGATGTGAGAGGTCAAGATTTGACTTGTTACTTTAGGAGGTTTAGGGCAAAAAAAGAGTAAGAAAATGAATGCTTCTTGAGAATTTACTTTGTGTTGCACCCCGTGGAAACAACAATAAACTAATATGATGCCTGGATGGAGCTGTTTTCTAGAACATTCCACACGCTTTCTTGGCTTCATAAAGTCTTTACTACCGTCTTTATTATTTTCAACCTTTAGGGTATCCAGGTTTTAAAGACTTTGTATATTAGGTAAAGTCATATAAATCATCCAAGTTGTGTTAAGCAGTGGTGTCCAGTGGGGATATGGGCCCCTGGACATTGGCCATTCTTACTTGCGGCTTTTCTCTGTTCCTGATCAACAGCCACTATGTCCTGGGCACGCTCAGGCCCAGGCTGGATGCTCCCTCTGAGGAATGTCAAAATTGTCACTTTACACAACATTCTAAGTACATAGACTCCAAAGAAGGCAGTGCTGAGGGTGTCTAGAGAAGGGGTGTTGGCTTTCTGAGGTAATTTTTCTTCAGGTTCAGGTGGTTTTTTCCTCCATCTGCTAACTGCTGAGTTCTGAGCCTCAGGGGGTGAAGTAGATTCTGAGCGCTGGAGAAGTGGAACACTATGATTCTCAAATTTAGGCATATTTCTTTTAAGTACCTATAAAAAGATTTATAGAAAAGCCTTAGCTAAAACCATGAGTCTTGCAGCCAGCCATACACTCAACCAGTGTTCGTGGTGCTCAAGTGGAGGTTACAGATGGTGCCCGGGGAGACTGCCCAAAGAATGCTCTCCAGGAGGCAAAGTCCAGGTCTACAGGTTGGACTGCCTACCACCGCCTTCTTTGCCAGATACCCAGGTGCTGAGGATCACCCTGGGGCACAGGGTCTAGTGTTAGACCCTCCAAACTCCTTTTTCTCCAGGGTGCTGACCTCTGCCAGGTGCCAGCAGGAAGGCAAGAAACAGTGGGTTGTGCTACGCGCCGTGTGTAATGCCACAAAACATTGGCTGTGGCATCTGACGTTCACGGGATTGAACCGAGGCCCCAACCCCTGTCCACGTGGCCCTGTAAACATTATGTAATCCACTCAGTCTCAGGTTCCTCATCTATAAAATGGGCTAATAGAACTGCCCACCTCTTAAGTTGGTTGTGATCCTATATTAAAAGATCGTGTGCTGGAAATGTGTGAAAGCTTAGAAGGTGCCGGATGAATATTACTGTTCCTGAGCCTCATCCAATAGAGCAGTCAACAGAGGAACAGAGGCAACCACCTAGAAGCACCTGGGGTGCTTCTAATGGGAGACTTTCAGTATGTGGAGAGACTTTGGAGGGAGATATTTTCTCTTGAGCAGAGAGAATTTCTTGTGCCCTCAGAGGGTGCTCACACGACAGGCGCGATTTGGGGCACTTCTCACCTGTGGGGTTTGGAGTCCCCACTCCTCACACCCTGGTGCCCCAGGGATCCCCTTTGGGTTCCTGTCATCTACGTCTTCCCGGGGCCCTGAGCACTGTGCTCGTTGATCAGCTGTCAGGGAGCAGAGGTGCCCAGGCAGACTGGGGAATCACAGGGACCCCAGCCGGGTACAGGGCACAGAACTGCAGGTGAATGCAAGACCCAGAGGCCCATGGGCAGTGCTGGGCAGTGGGCAGACAGGTGGGGCTGTCCCCTCTCCTGCGATGACCTCGATACTATTGATGAGATTTTGGGGTGATAGTGGGGTTTGGAGCTGATGGACAAGAAAGCATTCTTGAAGACATCTTTGGTGTAGAAAGGTGATTTTATTAAAGTACGGGGACAGGGCCCGTGGGCAGAAAGAGCTGCACTGGGTTGTAAAGAGTGGCTGCTTGTATACTAAGGAATTGGGGGAGATAAAGTCAAGAGGAAGTTTTCTAAAGGGATTTCCATGTGCTGAAGAAGACTCACAGGTTACTGGAGGCCTAGCTATTGTCAAGCTAAGGTTGTTTTTCCCTCTAGCAAAGACTTAAAATGGTAGGGATTTTCTGGACATTAGGCTTTTGATAAGATTGTCCTTTTCTTGTAATTGTAGTAAGATATTTGCAAACTGATGGAGACCCTATCAGTTTAACCATTTATTTTCTGTCCTTTCCTTTGTTCTTGGGCAGCCAGAAGCGCCTGAGAAATGTCACACATATCCCACCCAGGGGTGGGGGTGGGGGCTAGCTTGCACTTTGCCCTCGGCTCACCTTATGGTACTTCATGACTGTCATCAGATCGAAAGCAGGAGACTCTGATGGGGACAGAGGGCCCCGGTCGACCCCAGGGCAGCGCTTGGGAACAGGAAACCTCATAGCCCATTGCCGCCCATAGTCCAGTCCCAGGAAGGTAGCCTTTGGCTTGTGGCCCAGGCCTGGTTCCCGCCAGGGGTGACCTGAGCTACCTGAGCTGTGGGACACAGAGCGTGGCAACTTTCATGCTGGCTGCCTCTTGCAGGATGGCTCTGGGGCCTGACCGGCCCCCGTGCAACCTTGGACAGCTGGGCTTCTGGCAGGTGGCCCCGCTGACAAGCAAAGGGCCTTGACCTACACTGGCATGTGGCAGACCCTCTGCTGATAGGAGGTGACTGAGCCCCAGACTGACTTGGAACTAACTTATTAACCCTGGTTTCCAGAACTGGGCTTAGATGGTGCCTACCCTGGAGGCTGTATTTGTTTCTTCAAGATGAAAAAAAAGAAGAAGAAGATCTTCTCAGAGTATAAGTAACTCTTCACAACTAATCCCAGTGCACAGAAGAGTGAATGTTCTTGGTGTTTTCTCGAGGTTTCTTAAAGGAAATCTCTCACCGTTCTTTTGGGCGTGGTACTTGGCTGCTGGGAACAGACACAGTTTATCTTGCAGAGGAAACTGTTTTGCAAGAGGTTTCCCACAATTATGGTCTGAGGGAGGGTCCCTGCCAGCTTTTCTTAGTCACTTGGGCTTAGGGGGAAGGTAGGTTTTTGTTGTTGTTGTTCAGTCTTCTTTTTTTTTCATCTGAAGGCCAGAGCCATCTGGGAGCAGGCACACACGGGTAATTACCCTGAGTTGGGGAGACGAAAGGACTGCTGATCAGCAGTTCTCAGAGCTGCTGCAGGTGTGGCTGATGGCTTTTGGTGGAATGTCACAAAGTGCTCAGGCTGGGGGGTGAGTCAGAAATCCTTAGGTCACTTGTGGTTTTCTTTCATGGTTTTGCTGTGACTATTAACTTGTTTTTACTTAACAAGAAAAACAGGTGTTTGGGTGTCTGTTGGAAATAGTGCTGCCCTCTCTTAGCAGCTTATTGCAGTCACATGGCTGCCCCAGTTTGGTCGACACGAAAGACATCACACTAAGGGGGAAACCGGCGAGCCCTTTAGATAGGGCCTGCCTGGACGCTCAGATCCTTGCCATGCTCGTGAAGAGGGAAAGTGTGCTTGGGGTGACCCATCCTTTGATGAAGTTGTATTTCTCACTTGGTGAGAGAGCCCCCAGGGCCCTCCCAGACCCCTCCGGGGCTGACTCCCCTTTTGGAAGTGAGCGTGTGTGCCCTGACCCTGGCTTTGATTTTCTACATGCCGCCTCGATGAGCTGACAGCTCTCACCTGGCATTCTGGTGCTTTTTGGGTGGAAATAAAAGCAGCACGTTTGTCCCAACATGGCTTTGGGCTTTCTTTCCACCTGGCCATGCAGCTAGATACTGCAAACACTTTTCCTTTCCTGCTAACATCAACGTACACACTCCGAATTTCCACTGCCCGGAGAGAGCGCCTGTGTCCCCACCTGCAGGTGCCCACCGCTTCCCTCCAGTCCTCAGGCCTGAAGGACGAGTTGCAAGCTTCACTGCAAGGACTTTCAGAAATGGGAATATTTGGTTCCAATCAAATCTGGTCTATTCACAGGAATGAAACCGATGGGCGGTGCCAGATTGGGCCCTCAGCCTTGGGACTGGAAGTGGTTGGAATCTGCCAGACAAACATAGGGCAGGAATCTCTTTTTTTTTTTTTTTTTTTCCTTTCTGCACTCAGACTTAAAGGTGGCCCCGGATGTCCTCCTTTTATCCCATTTCCATTGGACTTGCATTACACCTGTGACCTTTAGACACGGACTTCTTCAGGGTCAGGTTTTTAATTTGCAGCTTGGAGCCCAGGTCGCTGGGCAGCCATACAGTGACTGGCCAGTGCACACCTACTCGCTCCTTTACCACCAAGCCAGACCACAAGGCTGCGGGCCCCCCTGGAAATCGTGGGGTGCTCGGACTTTCCCTTCTATGGCGGAGAGCTCCAGAGATTTGCTGCCTTGCCACATCACTGCAGCTGGCAGGAAGAATCAGGGTGGCGGGGTGAGTCAGACATTCTGCGTTATTAGAAATGAATGTCACAGGAGTCATTTCCGAGGGAGATGGCCCGCACGGTGCTGCAAGCAGCTGTCTCCAGGAGGTGCCGGCCCTGCAGCCGGAGGAATGGTTGTACGAGTCCCCTCTGCTCCCTGCCGGGCTGTGTCCCCAGTCCTCGAACCTGCCTGGCACGTAGCCGTCAGTTCATTGATTGGAAGAGTTGTTTTCTTCTCTTGGGGAGGTAAGAGGTGGGGCAGGGTGGGACACCTGTCAGTGTGTCATGGGCCACTTACAGGGCCATCTTTTTACCTTCCTCTTCCCTTATGTAATTTTCGGGGGGACACGGGATGGTGTAAGCAGGAAGGCAAGAAGACATCGGGCTGTTGGGAATGAGTAAGTATGTCAGACTGGGGCTCTCGGGCCCTTGCCCATCCTCGCCGAGGGGTGGGCTGCCTGTAGGAAGCGGAGCTGGAGCTGGGCCCACCCAAACCCCCGCCAATGAGGGCGAAGCCAGCTAATGCAAAATAGAGGGCAGATTGGCTTTTGGAGAGAGTGATGTTCTCTCCAGCACATCCTTGCCAGGAATGTGGAATGGCATCAGGATGAGGCCCGGCAGGCACCGGAAGATGCCCTTGCAGCAGATGAGTTTCCTTTAGTCTCTATAATTCCCATGTTCAGGGAGTAACTGTGCTCCCGCTACCCCCACCATCAGGCCTGCGGTCAAGAGGCTGAGGGTGGCTCCTCACCCCAGCTAATGAAGCCATAGCCAGCCACTGTGCAAAGGGTTCATAGCAGCTGGCACAGAACAGGTGCCTGGAGGACCCCCAGACTCCTGAGGGTGTGGGTGAGGCTGGGTGGCGAGGCATCTTCCCTGCTGGCTATACTCATCAAGTACAGAGACAGCTCTGCTCGGCCTTCTGGGCACCCGGGAGATGTCTGTCATGCTGGCGGGCACCATGAAAACCCCGAGAGTCAGAGGTGGACAAGGGTCTTAACATCCATATGAGCCATTCCTAAGGTTTCCCTTGATTTTATCAGCATTCATTGAGCACCTACTGTACATGGGGAATTGTATCAGAATCAAAAATATGTAGCTGTTGCTGGTGACAGGTGAGATTTGGCATCCAAACAGGACCTGCTGTCCTGCTCCCTGGAGCCTGAAGGAGTTCTTAGAGAAATGGGGGAGCAGGGGTCCTCAGAAACTGCCAACAGAAGAGAAGCATTAATTGTTTTATTTTTAAAATCTCATTCCCTGGTTTTTGTTTTTCCATCTGGGCGTAACTCTGGGACATAATCATGCCAATGTGCTTGCTTGCCTGGTCTGATCTTCCCATCTGGGATCAGGCGTGGACACAAAGCGTGGAGAGCTGGTGCCCAGAAGAGGGACCCGGAGGAGGGGAGGCCGCCCAAAGCCCCTGATGCCTCTTTTTACTCTGTCTTATTGACTTCCAGGGGAACCAAGGCGTGTCTGGGGTGAGCTCTGCTGCACGTGTTCCATTGTCCCTGTCCTCGTGCTGATGGGCAGTGCATTGCGTTTCCTCTCCCAGCATGCCAAATGACCATGATCTTCCCCTCCTCTATAGTCAATGCTCCACCGGAATGTCTTTTCACTTTGTGCCAAGCAGCATGTGGCCAGGGGTGAGACAGCCAGCCCGGGCCTGTTCCCAGAGAACACTTCCTTCAGGAGAGAGAAAGGAGCCCAGGGAGTCCAGCGCAGAGGTTCTCGGCACAGGCCCCGTGGCCCCTCTCTGAGCCGCTGAGAGTTGCAAATGCATGGGAGGCATTCTTTGCCATTGGGGCCTTCCTTCTGGAGAATGGGCCAGCTCACTCTTTGAGCTCACACTTTAGCCTAGTGTCCTGGAGATAGTGGTGGATGGACCCGGGTACCCCTGCGGTGTTGGGATAAACACTAACTCCAGCCACCTTGCTGACCTGACCCCAGGGAGGAGCTGTATCCTGTGTGACTGGGGAGACTAGTGAGAGCCTGAACATACTGGGCCACATTTACAAGGGAATGTGGCCGCTGTGTTGTTTCATTAATATTCTCTCTTTTGCACCCTGTGCACACATCACCATGAATCTCACTCTTCTCTATTTTCTCTCCAGATGGCAAACACATCTGGGGTAGAACCAGTCTTTTTCACAGCCCATTTCTGTCCTGCTGTCTGCTGGACCTATGGGCCAGGCAGAACCTTCCAAATAGGACTTAGCAGACCCAGCCTCCCCCTGGAGGTTCCAAGGCCTAAACTTGAATGTGATGCTAGGAGCCTCCAGTTTGTCTTCTGGGACCAACCAAGTTCTCCAATCCAGCTTTTTCACAGAGCTGTGAACTTTGCAAATTTTAGGCCATTCTGTCCTTATTTTCTTCAAGTTTCTTTCATGCACAGGCTGTAAGATTTCAGGGAAATATAAGTTTTCTTGAGCATTGATTCATCACAAATACTCTGAGAAGGGAACACACTCATTAACAAGTTTACCTCCATGTCCTGGTTGTAGTGCCACCTTATAAGTTGCATTGGCCTCATTGGCCAGTCTGCTTCAAGGTGTCCGGGACTTCAGCTGGCGAGACACAAGGGCTGGTGGTGATCGGGGCTGAGGGCTGGAGCCACCTGAAGGCTTGTTTGTATTTGTATTTGTGGTGACTGATGCTGGCTATTAGCTGGGACCTTATCTGGCATTGTCACCTGGAATACCTATAGATGTCCTGTACTTTCTCTCAGCATGGCAGTCTCAGAGGGGTCAGACTTTTTACATGGGGCTCAGCGTTGTAGCTTCAGGGTGGAAACTAGATCACCTTTTGTGCCCTAGCTTTGGAAACCAGGTATGACCCTTTTGCTGTGTGCTTTTGGTTGAAAGCAAGTCCCAAGCCTGCCTAGATCAAGAGGAAAGGAATTAGATTCTACCTCTTGATGGAGGAATGCAAAGTTCTGGAAAGACATGTGGGGTGGGAGGTATTCTTGAGGCTGCCTTTGGAAACACACTCTGCCATAGAGCAATCAGTGAGAAGGAAAGTGCAAAAGTTTCCTATTTTGTCTGTCTAGTTCTACCAGTGAGCACAAGGTTGAGAAGGGCAAAGCCTGGCAAGAGGACTGTCAGGGACAGCCAGTAATGGAAAGGGTGGTGGGTTTCTCATACAGTTGACCATGAAATACCCAAGTGGAGGCCAGAGGGCTCAGGGTCCCTTGATCTGGAACATTGTTTGCTGGTAATACCCACTGTTCTGGACTTTAAATCTGAGCTCTTACATTATGCAATGAAGCACCCCCCCCTTGCCATTTTGGGCCAAAAATACACCAAAAGGGTGGTGATAGCTTCCATAAAGTTACTTTGTGCAGTACTTGGGACCTAGTATGTGTGCAGCAAATGATGCTGTTATCATTGTATGACTTTCTCATAATTTTTTTTCTCATAATCTTTAATACAGGAGTGATATGTCCTTTTTCTTCTTTAGATGTACCTGAAGATGAACTCTATTGAAGGTTTCTATCTGGTTACTGCTGTGAGGATTTAAGAAGTTGACTTAACTCTTACCAGAAATTTCTGAGGCAAGGAATTTTGTGATAATAATTTGAATATTAATAGATTAAATATCTATTCAAATGGATAGAAAACTGCCTTATTTTAAATTCTTTATATTTTAATTACTTTTTTACTGTGTTGTTTTGAGCATCTGGTACATAAACACGTCATATGTGTGATAAACATAATTATTTAAAAAAATCTGTGATTCAAGGATCCTTTAATATCATCTTCCAGGGCCTGTATGCTGGATGCCTATCCCTGGTCATGTAGGAAAGAGAGTTCATTCCTCCATTATCTGAACTAAAGTGACTAGAAATATCCCAGGGGCAGGTAGATTAAAAAATTAAAAAAAAAAATGTTTATTTATTTCTGAGAAAAAGAGAGAGGGGGCAGGGGGTGGGCAGAGAGAGACGGGGACACAGAATCCAAAGCAGGCTCCAAGCTCTGAACTGTCAGCACAGAGCCTGACATAGGGCCCAAACTCACGAGCCATGAGATCATGACCCGAGCTGAAGTTGGACGCTCAACTCACTGAGCCACCCAGGCACCCCTCAGGGGCAGGTAAATTTGAGCTAAAGGCCACGTGGCTTATTATAGGACCTAAAAAAATTTTTTTTGTGGCTATCACGTTTTGATCTTTAAATGCCTAGATTCAAAGCAGTAGCTTTGCAGGGGACCTAGTGTACAATGTGGAATACTGGAAATGGCCACATGTGGGTGTGTGTTCTCCACTGGATACATCAAAGACCAGGGGGACACCGAGGTCTGCCAGTTTCGATGCCAACATCAAGTAAGCAGATGGTGCTGGCAATGTTAGCAGCCATTAAAAATCATGTTTTTCAAGAATATTTAATGACACAGGGAAATATGATCCAATGTGAAGTGAATTGCATCAATACTCCAAACTGTACCAACTGTATCTGGTGAATCAGCTGTAATAACACAGGCAGGAGGCAGAGCCAGCCAAACCCTGCTTATTCATTTCCCAGGAAGTGGGGATGGGGAAGAAGCCCCAACAGAAGGTACAGAGCCCTGGAAGGTCAGTTAATACCTGATGGGGCCAGAGTGTGAGGATAATTTTTATGGGCAAGGAGGAGGCAGGGCTGGTGGAAAGATTAGGGGAACACAGTAAAAAAAATTCACCACTGTAGACAAAGCTTATAACTGTAGACAAGGTTCATCACTGTAGATAAGTTTCATCACGGTAGATGAAGTTCATCACTGCAGACCAGGTCCATCATTGTAGACAAAGTTCGTCACTGTAGACCATGTTCATCACTGTAGGCATGGTTCCTCACTGTGAACCATCTCCCCATGAGCCTCCCCTATTGTGTTATTCTACATTGAGTGGAGGCCATCCATTGCTGCCCTCTTGTTTGGCAGTTCCTTGAGGCTCCCCTAAAGTCCTGTCTGCATGGTTCTTATTTAAAAAAATTTTTTAAATGTTTATTTATTTTGAGGGAGAGAGAGACAGAGTGTGAGCAGGGGAGGGGCAGAGAGAGAGAGGGAGACACAGAATCTGAAGCAGGCTCCAGGCTCTGAGCTGTCAGCAGGGCTCGATGGCGGGGCTCGAACTCACGAAATGAGAGATCGTAACCTGAGCCGAATTCGGATACTCATGCATCCCTGCATGGTTCTTATTTTTTTTTTTAGACTACTATTTGAAGGGCAACTTGAATGCAGTCTAGTCCCAGGACTAACGGGTCGGTTTTAATGAATCTACAAGCCTCCAAAGTAAGTTGCACCTGTAATTTTCAATTGTCAACTCTGATAGTTATAAATAACTTGCTTTGGGCAGGGTTGTTCATCTCCATGGGCTTAATGTATTCATATGAACGGAATCTATTAACACAGATTTGTGTGGCCTTTGCAGACAGGGGTGTTTAATTATTTTCAGCTGTTGGTTTAGGTAGACATAAAAAGAAAGGAAATTGGTTTGCCTTAAGAAGGTGAACAAATGGAAAAGAACAGATTTTGGTGCCAAAGTGATTGTTTTCCATGTGCCATTGGCCCATCATTGCCACCCTTGCAATCCCAGGGTTACCTAAGGAGAGAATGCAGGGTGAGGGGGCTCATATTTTCCTTCAGGGGCCTGAGAACCCAGGGGTTCAGCCACTTCAGTGGTATTCAGGCAGAGGGCATCCTAACGCTTGCTTCTCAGGCAAGTTCCCTTGGCCTCTTCCTCCAATGATTATTAACAGACCTCAGTGTATTCATTGGTATTTATGTAATTCCTTCTGAGGGAAAACTTTTGGACATTCTTATTAAAAATAAAAACAAGAAAAAGAAAAAGGAAGCTTGTATTACTTTAGGAGGAATACATGTTTATTGTTGAAAATTTGCTTATTGGCCCTTTGCTATAAATCCTTCTGGTTCTTTCCTCTTAATTTATTTTTTAAAGTTTATTTTTTTTAAAATTTATTTTGAGAGAGAGAGTGAGCTGAGGAGGGCAGAGAGAGAGAGAAAGAGAGAGAGAGAGAGAGTCCCAAGCAGCAGATGAGGGGCTGGAACTCATGAACCGTGTGATCATGACCTGAGCCAAAATGCAGATTCAGACGCTTTACCCACTCAGGCACCCAGACGCCCCTCTTTTTAAACTTTTATTCTGAAATCTTTATAGAGTCACAGGAAGTTGCAAAGACAGTGCAGAGGCTTCCTGTGTACCCTCCATCTAGTCACCCCACTGGTTACATCTTACATAATTATAGTATGATACCAAACCCAGGAAACTGGCCTTTGTCCTATGTGTGTGTGGTTTTATGCTGTTTTGTCACATGTATAGATTCCTGAAAGCACCAACTCAACCAAGACACAGACCTGCTCCATCACCACAAAGATCCCCGTGTTCTTCCCCTTAAATCATGCTGCCCCGTTTCCCCACCATCCCTAACCCTATCAACCACTAATCTGTTTTCCACATTTGTATTTTTATTTTGAAAAGTTATGTAAATGGACTTGTGACCTTTTGAGGCTCCAGTGTTTTTCTCAATGGAGTACAAAGACCCATCCAAGTTGTTGTGTGTACCCACAGTCCATTGCTTTTTATTGTCAAATAGTACTCCATTGTGATGGGTAATTTTATGTGTTAACTTGGCTCGATCAAAGTATTGACCCAGATATTTGGCCAAATACTATTCTAGATGTTTCTGCCAAGGCTGTGAGGGTAACATTTCAATCAGCAGACTTTGAGTAAAGCAGATTATCTTCCATAATGTCAACAGGCCTCACCCAATCAGTTGAAGGTCCTTTTTTTTTTTAATGTTTATTTATTTATTTTGAGAGAGGGAGACAGAGAATCATAAGCAGGCTCCTTGCTGTCAGCGAAGAGCTCCATGTGGGGCTCAATCTTAAGAACCTTGAGATCACAATGTCAGCCAAAATCAAGAGTTGGATGCTCAACAGACTGAGCCATCCAGGTGCCCCACAGCATCTGGCTCTTGATTTTGGCTCAGGTCATGGTCTCACGGTTGTGAGATCGAGCCCTGTGTCAGGCTCCACACTGAGCACGGAGCCTGCTTGGGATTCTCTCACTCCCTCTCTCACTGCCCCTTCCCCACTCACTTGCATGTGGTCTCAAAAATAAATAAATAAACAGAAAAAAAGTGAGTCAGAGGCTTAATTGATTCAGACACGCAGGCACCCCCAGTTGAAGGTCTTAATAGGAAAAAGAAGAAATACCTGGATTCTCCCAAGAAAGAGAAGCCTGTCTGCAGGCTGCCTTCAGATTTGAGTTGTCACATCTACTCTTCCCTGATTTTCCAGCCTGCCAGCCTGCTCTGCAAATGTCAGCTTCCAGTTACCTGAGCCAGTTCCTTCGACGCTTTTTCTCTCCATATCTCAGTGTCTGTGTCTGTGTCTGCGTCTGTGTCTGCATTTGCGTCTGTGACTGTGTCTGTGTCTGGAGAACCAGGATTAATAATCCTTACTATGGTTGCACCACACTTTGTTTAGCTATTCACCCATTGAAGGACATTTCCATTACTTTGCTCTTGGCTATTACATACAAAAAAGCAACAATAAAAACTGTGTATAAGTTTTCTCACCCAGCGTGGAGCCCAGTGCAGGGCTTGAACTCATGACCCCAACATCAAGACCTGAACTGAGATCAAGAGTCAGGTACTTAACCGACTGAGCCACCCAGCACCCCCTGTGTATAAGTTTTCATGTGAACATACGTTTTTATTTCTCTGGGATAAATGCCCAGGATCACAACTGCTGGGTCATGAGATAAGTGTGTGTTTAGTTTTTAAGAAACCACCAAATGGTTCTCCGGAGCACCTGCACAATTTTACATTCCTACCGGCAATGGATGAGAGATCTAGCTTCTCCAAATTCTCACCCGCTTTTGGTACTGTTGCTATTTTTTTAACTTTATCAATTCCGATAGTTGAGTTGGGTTAGCTCGCCTTGGACTTAATTTGCACTTCCCTAATGGCTAGTGTTGTTGAATATCTTTTTATGTGCTTATTGCCATTTGTATTTTCTCTTCAGTGAAATTTCTTTTTCTTTCTTTGCCTTTTTTCTAATTGGATTGTTTTTTCCTGTTGAATTTTGAGAGCTTGATATATATATTGGTAATGATAATAAATAATACATAATATAATTAATATTATAATAATATAATATAATATATAATATAATTATAATATTAATATATTAGTTATATTATAATATTATATTAATATAATATTATATTCCAGATATGAATGCTTTGTTAGATATGTGGTTTGCAAATAATTTCTCCAGTCTGTAGTAGGCAGAATTTCAAAGATGTCCTCCCAGAATTCCCCTTTCCCTGATTATTCAATCAAACATTAACCTGGGTACTGCTGTGAAGAGACTTTTGAGATGCAATTAAGGTTGCTAAGTGGCCAACTTTAAAATAGGGAAGATTATCCTGAATAATCTAGATAGGCTCAATGTAAACACAGGAGCCTTTTAAAGTAGAAGAGGAAGTGGAAGAAAGAGAGAGAGACGGCAGAGAGAGGGAGAGAGGGAGGGAGAGAGAGAAATGGAAAGTGGAGGAGGAGGAGGAAGAACAAGAAGAGGAGGAGGTCAGAATGATTTCAAGTGTGAGAAGGATTTGATTTACCATTGCTGACTTTGAAGATGGATGAAAGACACGGGACCATGAGCCAAGGAATGCAGATGTCTAGAAGCTAAGGATGATCCCAGTCTGACAGCCACAAGGAAATGGTAACCTTTGTCGTACAACTGCATGGAACTGAGCTTGGCCAACAACCAGAATGAGTCTGGAAGATTAATTAGCAGAGCCTCTAGAAAGGAGCACAGCGCTCCTGCTATGGCAAATCTAGAGCAGAGAAACCAGCTGAGCCTACAAGCCTTCTGACTTCAAAACTATTAGATAATAAATGGGTGTTGTTTTAAGCTGCTGCATTTGTCGTAATTTGTTATGGATGCAATCGAGAATTAATACACAGTCTGCAGTTTGTCTTGTCATCCTCTTAACAAGATCTCTCCCAGAGCAAATTTTTTAATTTTGATGAGGTTCAATCTATCAATTATTTTCTTTTGTGGATTGTGCTTTCGGTGTCAAGTTTAAGAACTCTTCCCCAAGTTCTAGGTTCGGAAGATGTTTTCTTATGTATTCTTTGAAATCATATAGTTCACATTTTACCTTTGACTAAGTGATCTGTTTACGGTTAATTTTTGTACAAGATGTGAAGTGTTGGTTAAGGTTCTTTTTTTGCCTTTGGTTATCCAATCACTTCCACACCAGTTGTTGAAAAATTACCCATCGAATTGCTTTTGCACATTTGTCACAAACCAGTTGACTGTTGTTGTGTGGGGCCATATTTTTTTTTCCTGTTCTGTTCCACTGGTCTACATGTCTGTTCCTCTGCCATTAACACATAGTCCTGATTACCATAGCTATATAATAAGTCTTACAACTGGGTTGAATGACTCCTCTCATTTTATTCTTTTTCAAAATTATTTTAGCTGTTCTAATTCCTTTGTTTCTCCACACAAATTTTGGAATAAACTTGCTTATATTTACAAATACCTTGCTGAGATTTTGATAAGAGTTATGTTAAATCTGTACATCAAATTGGGGAGAATTGACATCTTTGCTATGTTGGGTATTACAATCCATGAATGTCGTGTGTCTGTCTGTTTTTTATTTTTATTTCTTTCAGCAGCAGCTTTCAGACCTTGACATGTAAGTCCGGTATATCTTTTGTTAGATTTATACCTAAGTATTTCATTTTTAAAGAGATTGTAAATGGTATTGTATGTTTAATTTTGATTTCTGTGTATTCATGCTAAGATATGGAAATAGAGTTAATTGTCCTTTGTAGATCTTTTATCTTGTGACTTTAATAAAACTGTTTTATTAGTTCCAGGAGGTTTTTCGTTTGTTTGTTTTGTTTTGTTTTGTTTTGGAGTATGTGTGTCTGGTAGATTCCATACATGGAGACCCTCACGTCATCTGCAAAGAACAATACTTTAGATTCTTTTTTCTGATCTGTAAGCCTTTCACTTTTTAAAAAATCGTATTTATGTACGTATGTATGTATGTATGGATGGATGGATGGATGGATGGATGGATGTCTTATTGCCTTAGCTAGAACTTCCAGTACTATGTTGATAATAACAGTGAGGACAGACATCCTTACCTTGTTCTTGACCTTAGGTGGAAAGTGTTCAGTCTTTCATCATGAAGTTTGATGTTAGCTATGGTTTTTTGATGGATGTTCAAAGCTGAGGAAATTCGCCTCTATTCACAGTTTTCTGAGAGTTTTTGTCATGAGTAGGTGTTGAGTTTTGTCAAATGTTCTTTCCGCATCAATCGCTATGATCATGTGATTTGTCTTCTTTCACCTATTGATGTGGACTACACTGATTGGTTTCTGAGTATTGAACCAACCTTGCATCTCTGAAATAAACCCCACTTGATCATGTGGTATTCTTTGTGTGTACTGCTAAGCCTGGTTTATTGATACTTTGTTAAGAATTTCAGCATCTATGGGCACCTGGGTGGTTCAGTTGGTTAAGCGTCTGACTCTTGGTTTTGGCTCAGATCATCATCTCATGGTCCGTGAGTTTGAGCCCTACATCGGGCTCCGTGCTGACAGTGCGGAGCCTGCTTGAGATTTTCTGTCTCCCTATCTCTCTGCCTCTTCCCCATTCTCTCTCTCTCTCTCTGTCACTCTCTTTCTCTCTCTCTCTCAAAATAAATAAGCTTTAAAGAAAAAAGAATTTTAGCATCTGTATCCATGAGTTCTATTGGTCTGTGGTTTTCTTTTTTTGTACTGTCTTTGTCTGATTTCATATCAGGTAATACTAGATTCATAAAAATCAATTGAGAAATGTTCCCTTCTTTTCTGTTTTCTGGAAGAAATTGTGGAAATTTGTGTTAATTCTTTTTTAATATTTGTTAAAATTCCCTTCACTGAAATAATCTGGGCCAGGAGGTTTCTTCTTAGGGGGTTTTAAAATTAAGAGTTAATTTCTTGATTAGTTAGTCTGTACACTGACCTGCTTCTAAGCCTAGAATCACCACGGGTCTGCCAGCTGTAAATGCAGACCGAAGCAGGGACATGGGGCCGGTGACTGACACGCCTGGAAAAAATGTGTTTGTGCCCTGAGTGTGCAGACTGGAGACTGGACCTTGGGAAGGTTTCAAACAAATCAAAGTACTATCTTCCCTTGATGTATACAGTGGTTGACTCCTGGCAGATTCAGTGTATTTGAAACTGTAAAAAAAAAATACACAATGTTTACGTGTCAAATGGAGTTCGGTTCAGGCTCAGGTAATACTGAACAGATTTTCACCTACACGGATGTCAAGGAACATGTTTAAAAATCATGTGGGCGGTGGTGGGATTCTCTGTGTTATGAAGGAGTGTCCCCAAGGAGACCTTACCCCCTTGCTAAAACCACTTGCATGAATGAGATATTTTGGAAAGCATAAGAAGTGGGCTGCAGATACCACAGCCTCTGTTGGGTAAAGGGACACTTCTCTCTTTCCCTCTGAGGACACGTGAGCATTCTAGAAATCTAGACACTTGTTTTTAAAGTTCATTTATTTATTTTTGAGGGAGAGAGAGAGAGAGGACAGGCAGGGGAGGGGCAGAGAGAGAGGGGGACACAGAATCTGAAGCAGGCCCCAGGCTCTGAGCACAGGTCTCTGTCAGCACAGAGCCCGACATGGGACTCAAACCCACAGATGGTGAGATCATGACCTGAGCCAAAGTTGGCCGCTTAACCAACTGAGCCACCCAGGCGACCCCCTCCTTTTTTTTAAAGTAGAAATCTAGACACTTCTGAGGCCCATCCAAAATTAGTTATTTTGAAACACAACATGTTACAATGGTTTTCCTGGACAGGTGATGTTTTTCTTCTTATACTGCTCAAAATAAGAAAATGACTGTTGTGTTCCAAAACAACAACCAACGAAAACACCCTCTGAAAAAATGGGTGCTTTAGATGGCCAGCTGCTCGTAGCTCCAGCACTCATATAAATGCTGCCAATTTTTAAATTTGGGGGTGTGAAATATATGTTTTACAAGCCCCAATCACCACATGGGCAAAGGCAAAATTCTGTCTTTGGCTTCCTTGGGTCACCCTGTGTTGTCAAAAAACTTCTGATCCAGCATCTGGCTGCAGGTGGCATGACAAGAGAAAGTGCTCAGGCTCATTTGCTGATCAGCAGTTCTGGGAACCCTGAGACACTCTGATCCATAGGGTTTCGAGTGTGAAAGGATAAGGGGACCCTGTCCTTGGCCAGGCTGGGATATGTGCCCATCCTCAGTAGGTGTCCCCAGCAGGGACTGGGGACAAAGCTGGGAGACATTCAGCCTGCAGCTTCCCAAACTCCTTCCCAGCCAAGAATCCAGACCCTCATCAAAATCCTACAGGAGAAAACAGGCAGCAACCTCTTTGACCTCAGCCACAGCAACTTCTTCCTTGGTATGTGTCCGGAGGCAAGGGGAATAGAAGCAAAAATGAACTATTGGGACCTCATCAAGATAAAAAGATTCTGCATAGTGAAGGAAACAATCAACACAATGAAAAGGCAACTGGCAGAACGGGAGAAGATATTTGCAATGACATATCAGATAAAAGGTTAGTATCCAAAATCTATAAAGAACTCAACAAGCTCAAAAAAAAAAAAAAAAAAAAAAAAAAAAAAAAAAAAAAGAACTTACGATACTCAACACCCAAAAACCAAATAATCCAGTGAAGAAATGGGCAGGACGTAAGTAGACATTTTTCCAAAGAAGACATCCAGATGGCTAATAGATACATGAAAAGATGCTCAACATCACTCATCATCAGGGAAATACAAATCAAAACCACAGTGACATATCACCTCACACCTGTCAGAGTGGCTAAAGTTAACAACTCAGGAAACAACAGATGTTGGTGAGGATGTGGAGAAAGGGGAACACTTTTGCATGGCTGGTGGCAATGCAAACTGGTGCAGATACTCTGGAGAACAGTATGGAGGTTCCTCAAAAAATTAAAGATCGAACTACTCTCTGACCCAGCAATTGCACTATTAGGTATTTATCCAAAGGATATAGGAGTGCTGATTCGAAGGGGCACATGCACCACAATGTTTATAGCAGTGCTATCAACAATAGCCAAAGTATGGAAAGAACCCAAATGTCCATTGACTGATAAATGGATAAAGAAGATGTGGTATATATGTACAATGGAATACTCCTCAGCAATCAAAAAGAATGAAATCTTGCCATTTGCAACAATGTGGATAGAACTAGAGGGTATTACGCTAAGAGAAATAAGTCAACCAAAGAAGGATATGTGATTTCACTCATACGTGGCATTTGAGAAGCACAACAGATGAACATAGGGGAAGGGAAGGAGAAATAAGATAGGAACAGGGAGGCAAACCATAAGAGACTCTTAAAGACAGAGAACAAAATGAAGGTTGCTGGAGGGGAGGTGAGTGGGGGGACAGGTTAAATGAGTGATGGGCTTTAAGGAGACCACTTGTTGGGGTGAGCACTAGGGGTCATATGTAGGAGATGTATCACTGGGTTCTATTCCTGAAGTCAAGACTACACTGTATGTTAACTAAACTTGAATTAAAAACAAAACAAGAATCTAGACCCTCTGGGAGCTGATTCTTCCCCACCAAGAAATTAGTTTGCATAATAAAAGTTCAGAGCTTGAGTTTAAGGGCTTGGCCTGGTGATACCTGGGGAGGAGAATATGTAAGGAGCAGGAAGTTGGTTGCTCACAGGAAAACACCTTCAAGTGATGAAGTCCTCCTGGAGCATCCATCAGCCATGGGCTGTGCTTTTGAAGCACGCCTAAGAGCGACAGCTACCTGTGCTCCAGCTGCCAGTCCTGGCTGCTTTCTGTACCACCCAGCTGCGAAGCCTGCGGTAGAGCTGTGCTTTCCAGAAACTTCCAGAGCCAGTGTTGTGAGACCTCCTGTCCCAGGGAAAGCCCTCACCCAGCCACGGGCCTTCCCCAGCATTGCAGATCTGAGTTCCATCAGGGGAGTTCCAATATTTCTCCTGTGTGAGGGAGTAAGAACCCGAGGGCCAACACAGGCCCCTCGGTGAAGCAGGCCCTGGGCTGAGCCCAGCAAGTAGGGAGAATGGGTTGGTGCTCAGGCTGAGAGTGGAGGCTGCATGGCCCTCCTGCACCCTCATTTTCGGTCAGAAAACCTGCCTGAATCATGTACTGTCCTCCTGGGGCTCCTGAATCGTGTACTGTCCTCCCAGAATGCTTTGAAGACAGAGGTGGCCCTAAAGGGACTTGGGGGGCCTTAGACCACCCACATACTCTCCTTCCCATCAGTGGCCTGGCACATCTGAGGGACACTCACTGGATAGCTGCAGCTCTCCACTTCCTGGTGTGGCAAGCTGGCATTTCCTGTCCTGTGGCAGGTGGGGCATGTGACTAGTTCTGCCCGGTGAGTCATGAGCCAGAGCGAAATAGTTAAGTATGGGTGTGAGACCCTCCGGGTGAGTTGTGAGCCAGAGTGACACCGTTAAGTATAGGTGTGGGGCCTTCCGGAGCCCTCTCTCCTCCAACATTGGGCCACATTGGAGGTCAGGTCCCTGAGTGGTCCCAGGGAGCACCAGAGGTTGGGGCTACAGTTTCAAAATGAAGACCCTCCCAGCCCTAGGTAACTATGGGGTATTTGGCAGGGAAAGCCAAGCCAGAAGAATTGGGCGTGCAATATTACTCAGAGTGATGAAGCACCTTGCCAAAATGTGACGTGGCTAGAAGGTGGGGAATCAGGCTTTGAACCCCAACGTTGCCAGAGGACAGGTGTCCTGCCTCCCAGCCACTGACCTGTGGTCCCCAGTGCAAACAGCTGTGAAGTTGTGATTAGGAAAGGGCCCCGGGGTTGGTGACAGAGGCTGCTTTCTGGAGTGCCCAGCTCTCTGGACACATAGTGGGTCTATACTTACTCGGGGGCAGAAGACACGCCTGGCAGGAGGACTGAGTGCCATTGAGCACTGATTCCACGCTTCACCTCAACTCTGTGCAGGCAGCACTCGCCCCACTGTGTCACAGAGAAAGCCCACAGGTTGGAGCGTAGCTCAGACTGGGCCAGCCCATGTCACCTCTGCTCACTCTCTGGCTTCAGCCCTGCACCACAGGAAGTGGGAGCGACTTTAGGCAATCATTGCCTGGGTTAGGAGATTCCTCTCACATGGCTAGCTATGACATGGGTCTAATCCATTATCGAGGCTCTGCCTGGGCAGGAACCCAGGTGGGGCTGTGCAGGGGAAGGGTGACATGTTTGGGGTGGTTGGCAGGGCAGAACGAGTAGCTTAGGCACGTGGCTTCCAACACGCTGCTCAGCTCTGATGTGTGCACGGATTAGCTAGAATCTTGTTGAGAGGAAGATTCTGGTTTGGAAGTCTGGGATGGGGCCTGAGACTCTGCATTTGCTCCAAGCTCTCAGGTGGTACTAATGTTGTTGGTCAGCATCCCAGTTTGAGGAGGGAAGGTGAGGTGTCCCGAGCTCCTTCTAAGAGCGGTGAGTGCTGGTGGATGGAGAGCCAGGCGCCTCCCTGCTGCAGGTCCCCGGTTGTCCCTGGAGTGCCACTGTTGGTTTGCAGTGTTCTAGTGATGGTAATAGCTGGTAAGAGACTTTAATGCTAGGCCCTGCACAAACAGGTTTCAGAATAGCCTGGATTTTATTCTGGTCTCTGAAATTTCTCCAATTTGGCCACAGAATAGGTCGTCAGCTCCAAAATAAGTTTCATTTTCTGGCATATTGAAATAATTAGAAATAAGGGATCCTTTCCTGCTCTTTTTTTTTCCTTTAATTTTTTCCTGTTTTTATTTATTTATTTATTTATTTATTTATTTATTTATTTATTTATTTATTTCAACGTTTTTTATTTATTTTTGGGACAGAGAGAGACAGACAGAGCATGAACGGGGGAGGGGCAGAGAGAGGGAGACACAGAACCGGAAACAGGCTCCAGGCTCCGAGCCATCAGCCCAGAGCCCGACGCGGGGCTCGAACTCACAGACCGCGAGATCATGACCTGGCTGAAGTCGGACGCTCAACCGACTGCGCCACCCAGACGCCCCTGTTTTTATTTATTTTTGAGAGAGGAGAGACAGAGCATGAGTGGGAGAGGGGCAGAGAGAGAGGGAGACAGAATCCGAAGCAGGCTCCAGGCTCTGAGCTGTCAGCACAGAGCCCGACGTGGGGCTCGAACCCACGAACCATGAGATCATGACCTGAGCTGAAGTCAGCCGCTTAACCAACTGAGCCACGCAAGCACCCTCTGCTCTTATTAAATAAAGACGAGAATGAAGTAGGTGATCCAAGGCCAAGGCATTGTGGTAGGGGGGAATTCTAAGATGGCTCCTGGGATCCCTGTCCCTGATGCACACACCTTGTCCAGCTATTCAATCCAACACTAATCTAGGTGCTACCATGACAGGGTTTTGAGGATGTAATTAAGGTCTCCAATCAGTTGCCTTTAAGGAGAAGAGATTATCGCGGGTGAGCCTGGACTAATCAGGGAGAGATTTGATGTGTGGGAGAGATTCTGTGTGACGGAGGTTCTCCCTTGCTGGTTTGAAGGTGGCAGGTGTGTGTGTCTGGGGTGTGTGTGTGGTAGGGATGCGTGTGGCATCTAGGAACTGAAAGTAAGCCCTGGCTGACAGCCAGCAAAGAAACAGGGACCCTCGCTCGTCCTGCAACTCATTCATCCATCAACCTGAATGAGCTTGCAGGTGGAATCTTCCCTAGAGTCTAGAAAGAGATGCTGCTGTCTAATACTTTGCTTTCAGTCTTGTAACAAACATCCCGGGGCAGAGCACCCAGCCACTCCAGCCAGGGCCTTCTCACCTGGTAACCTCTAAGCTGACACATGGACGTTGCTTAAGGTATGAAGTTTGGGACGATCTGATGTACTGAACTAGAGAACGAACGCAGCCACAAGAAGAGATCTTTAGGACCTTAAGAGCACATATGTTGTAGAGCTCTGTGCCCATGTGAGAGCAGTGCTCACCTCTTTACACTGACTTTATGGGTCAAAATTGTTACACATCAGGTGCTTGAAATCTGAAAGGCATAGTTTTTCTACCTTAAAGCTAATTTTTATTGTAAAATTTGCTCTGTGTCTCCCTCTTCTTATATGGGTGCTAACCACATCGTGAGGCCACCACTCTCGTGACCTCACATAAAATTTACTCACCTCCTGGGGCACCTGGGTGGCTCAGTCGGTTAAGTGTCTGACTTCAGCTCAGGTCATGATCTCGCAGTTCATGAGTTCGAGCCCCGCGTTGGGCTCTGTGCTGACAGCCCCGAGCCTGGAGCCTGCTTTGGATTCTGTGTCTCCCTCTCTCTCTCTCTGCCCTTCCCCTGCTCACACTCTGTCTCTCTCTCTCTCAAAAATAAATAATAAACATTAAAAAAAATTAAAAAAAAATTCACTTACCTCCCAAAGACCACACCTCCAAACACCATCATTCTGGGAGTCGGGGCTTCCACATATGAATTTGGGGGGAACACCAACATTCTCTGTAGAAACAGTTGCTTAGATAAGAGGCATACAACAGCGTTAATGCCCAGACATGTTGGGGGTAGCATTTCACACAATGGCTCTGAGGAAAGACTCCTCAGAGGCACATATGTGCTCCTCTGTGCTCCCCACACCCGTCAGCGGAGATCTCTGACCTGCCTGATATCAGACTTTCAAGACTCTGAAAACGTCTCAGTGATGGGATTTGAATGGATGATCTTGTCAACCTGCAGGCTCAACACAGTTTTCAAGTAGCCCAATATCATTTTTTGTTATTGCTGCTTCATAATTACCATGATAATTATGTGTTTAAAAATGTGTATTTATTTATTTTGAGAAACAGAGAGAGAGGGAGAGAGAACATGCATGTGCATGAGTGGGAGAGGGGCAGAGAGTGAGTGAGAGGGAGGGAAAGAATCCCAAGCAGGTTCTATGCTCAGTTCAGAGCCCGACATGGGGCTCGATCCCATGACCATGAGATCATGACCTGAGCCGAAATCAAGAGTCGGACGCTTAACTGACTGAGCCACCCAGGCGCCCCAATGATTTATGTATTTTAATGGGGGGCCAGATGGCTGATTTTGGGGAGAGTCCATGTTTTAATCTTTAATTACAAGTTGAAGTTTCCCAAAAGAACTGGCTTACTTTTAGGGAGAATACTTCAGCCCCTCTTTGCCACCTGCAAGTTCATCTTTCTTTAGTCCCAGTTCTCTGGCCTATCAGAGGAAGTTAATGACCAGACCTAAGTTTAGGGGGGGTTAGTTGTGAGGGATAATTTCAGCAACCCATGTCCGGTGCTTGATTGCACATCACTGAGGGATCTGTCTAGACTCATCTTCAGGCAGAAGGCTGGGGAGAAGTTGGGAAAGGAGTGAGCAGACATGCCTCAGCTGGGAGTGACGTGACCCAGTTGGAGAGGTAGCAAGTCCCATCTACAGCGAGGTGCAGAGGCCTTGCTGATTTAAAGGACTGCAGGGACTGGAAAGCAGGAGCCCCACTTCAGAGAAGGGAGCCTGGGGGGCCGAGATGAGGGCTTCGGTGGTGGACTGGAGGCGGGTGGTGACGAGGACGGAGGAGGTGGCCTGACTGCAGGGCCTCTGGCCAGGGGCCGTGGGCAATGGAGAAATAAGGAAACACAGCAGAAAGGTGTGGCTGGAGGGGGCTTCAGTTAGGCTCCAGACCTGGTGTATCGGATGTGCCGGGGACAACCAGCTGGAGAGAGCTAAAGTCTGTTGCGAAAAATGTCTTGAGCCAGGGATAGAGGTGAGGATGGGCTATGGAGAGCCACTGGTGACTATACTTTCTAAAACTCATTTTCGTTATCCTTCCCCGCGGACCCTCCCCTTCTGTATCAGTTTCCTGTGGCTACTGTAACAAAACACCAGACTTGGTGGCTTATAATCACAGAAGCCACCTCTCATGAGAGGTCAAACGACCTCTCA